>NC_071277.1:14764823-15064823 GCF_023375685.1 Ictalurus furcatus | reverse complement strand
TTATCAATTTTAAATTATACAGTATACATGAATATTATATATAAAGTAATAACTACAGAACTGACTTAACTATAAATGTATAAAAAGTAGAAGATATATAAGATGAATTACACACTTTGGGATGTAGTGTTATAAGAAAGTAATCAACCCGAAGCTGATTATCGATTCTAAAGTAGCATGCCCTCTCATATTTTATTCCATTATATACTATATATAGGGAAGAGTTTTTGTTTTATACATTATAATAAAACTGACACCAGTTCATGTATGTTTATGTATGGATGAGTGTGTGTATGGATGAGAGTGTGTTTGTGTGTGTGTGTGTGTGTGTGTGTGTGTGTGTGTGTGTGTGTGTGTGTGTGTGTGTGAAGCTGCCATACCTTCCACATAACCAGGGTTAGAAAGGCGAGCACCAGCAGTCCCAGGAGGATGGCCAGAATAATCACCCATAGAGGAATGGCAAAGGACAGATCAGGAATCGCCCATACCACATACGTACCGATCTACACACACACACACACACACACACACACACACACATAGAGGGGTTGAGACTAAGGTATGCATGATCACATTCATAGTTACAAACTGAAATAATCAGTGCAAGTCTCTTCTGTGATAATGTGATTGGAAAACGTAGGGCTACACAGAAGCATTTTTTTTTTACTTTAACACCACATTTGGCTTGTATTTAGTTGATGAAATCTGGGGCAAGTGTTTTTTAACAAACCTTTCATTCCTGATAATGAATTAACACCAGTGTTACAAAATAGTACTGGATTTAAAATAAATTAGTCATGTCAAGTGGGTTTTTACTGTCATTCCTCTATACACCAATCAGCCATAACATTAAAACCACTGACAGATGAAGTGAATAAGGTTGATTATCTCATTATAATGGCACCTGTCATTAGGCAGCAAGTGAACAGTCAGTTCTCCAAGTTGATGTTTTGGAAGCAGGGAAAATGGGAAGTGTAAGGATCTGAGAGACTTTGATACGGGCTAAATTTTGATGGCGAGACGACTGGGTCAGAGCATCTCCAAAATGGCAGGTCTTGTGGGGTGTTCCTGGTATGCAGTGGTTAGTACCTACCAAAAGCGGTCCAAGGAAGGACAACCGGTGAACCGGCAACAGGGTCATGGGCCCCCAAGGCTCATTGATGCATGTGGGGAGCGAGAGCTAGCCTGCGGAGGAAGTGTGATGCTCTGGGCAATGTTCTGCTGGGAAACCTTGATTCCTGGCATTCATGTGGACGTTACTTTGATATGTACTGTACCGCTTATCTGAACATTGTTGCAGACTAAGTACACCCCCTGGCAACAGTATTCCCTATAGTCAATGGCCTTTTTTAGCAGGATAATAATGCGCCCTGCCACACTGCAACAATAGTTCAGGAATGTTTTGAAGAACATGACAAAGAGTTCAAGGTGTTGACTTGGCCTTGAAATTCCCCAGATCTCAATCCGATCGAGTATCTGTGGGACGTGCTGGACAAACAAGTCCGATCCGTGCAGGCCCCACCTCGCAACTTAAAGGATCGTCTTAGTGCCAGATACCACAGCACATCTTCAAAGGTCTTGTGAATCCTTGCATCGACGGGTCAGAACTGTTTTGGTGGCACAAGGGGGACCTACGCAATATTAGGCAGGTGGTTTTAATCTTATGGCTGATTGTTGTTTAGCTTGTACACATTAGAATGAAATGTCGTTTCTCCAGGACCATGGTCCTGGGCGCCACCATTTTGGTCATTAGGTAATCCTAAATATTGTAATCTGCCTAAATCCTATATCCAAAATCCTAATAAATTACATAAAACACGAAGAACGGCACATCACAAGCTCAAAAAACATTTCTCCAGTTACCCTTTTAAAGATTTGCATCTTGCAACTACCCCTTTTGTTGATTTAATCACATTGCCCTGGCAGGCTCAAATGTTCCTCAGTGCTGAATGGAAGCCAGTAGTGATTGAGATATAAAATGTGTAAATTGAATTCAATTGTAAAACGAACACCTTTTCTTCAGCCTCACTCGCACATCACATTAAAAACAAGTGTGTGCTAAGTGTAAATGTGTATTTTTTGTCCATTACCAGGGCTCCTTTCTTTCCTTAAGCTCTACTTATTTTGCAGTTTTCCCAGACTAAGCTGGGTTTAAGTATTAAAGCTTGAAGGTCTGGAACCTAAAAAAAGGTCAGAATTGTTGACCTTCCTTCAAATAACCCCATAATCCACCTCACCTTGCTACTCAAAATGTCAAGCACATCTGACCTTTCCAAGTGTTTATTCACCTCAACCTCTCATTCCCGTTCCCCAGTCCTCAATTTCTTCCCCTTCCCAATGCACACATATATCTCCTTACCGAGTTACTCTGGTGTGGCAGGGTCTGCGGTTTGATGCGGTACGGCATGCCTGTTACTCGGAAGTACACGGTAGAGTTGACGAGGTAGTGGTCATTGCGCCTCTGAGAGAGAAAACGTTTTAGGTAGCAGAAATATAATATAAACCATGCAGAAACACAGTATATTCACACTCTCTCAAACATGATACTTCATACATCAGCATGCCGTTTTAACCAATACCCATACAGCATTTAAAAACATTGCATAAAGCAAAGATTTCTGATCATTTCTCATGAGCCGTGTAAGTAGAATTGCTGTTTATGAAATTAAATCAGAGTGATCATGTGTTTTATGGCTGTTACACCAACACAATTAGAGAAAGGATTACAGCTGAATTCTTGAAAATGATTGGTCAGAAGGTGTGCGGCTCAGACAGTAGTTCCGGCTGTAACGCGCACAATAGGTTAATATTAATGCTCTCGTTCTAATACGTTATTGTTTCTATAGTAACAGCTCATACACAGAGACTTGTATGGTAGATGCGCCACACAATCCAAGACAAATAATAAACAGATTTTTAAAAAGGTGTTATTTAACAAAGGAAAAAAATAATCATTGATATGGTTAAGTTTTTTATTAGGAGGTATTTAATTAACATTTATGGAAGGAGTCCCGGGTGTCAGCGCTTTGTAACAGTCATGGTGCTTTGCAAAGTTTCCCAGCATGGAGGAGAAATGCTTTACAGTTTCTCGGTAAAATGACAAGCTGTGTTTTCGTTAGAGAGAGAGAAACTGGTAAGGGAATGACATAGCTATAACTTATCGTAGCTACAACTTAAGTGATAACAGGAACTTAATTTGCCTTGTGGATGTTCCACAACATTTAAATCAAACAATAAACCATAATAATAATAATAATAATAATAATAATAATAATAATAATAATAACAATAATGTTTATTTATACTGCTCTTTTATACACTGACATGTAGCTCTATGTTTTACAGTGTGAGGTAGGGCAATGTGTGGCAATATAATATTGAGATCGTGATAAATTATAACAAAACGCTTTTTCTGAGATATCACCGATATCAGATATATTTTTAACAAAAATACATTTAATTACAAACTGATTAAATATTAAAATTTTGACAGATTTTGTAAACTTCTTTTCAGTGTTCATTTTAAAAAACATATCGTATAAATATATAAATCCATCCATCCACTGTATCCATCCATTTTACAAATAATTGTATTTAATTTTAATCAATTACATTTTCATATTAAAATTAATTATATAAATATATTATTTTAATTACATAGATTTTTATATAAAAAAATTTATACACATAAATATATATATATATTTGTAGACATTATATAAAGGACTCAAAAAGGACTCATGAAAGGTAATAAATAAATAAAAAAAGTAAAATAGGCAAATAATAATAATAATAAATGATAGTGACAAGAAGAACAAAATACAAATAACACAGTGTCTAAATACAGAATAAAATTAAAATTAGTAAAATAATATAAAAGCAATGCAATAATTACATTACAATTAAAAGTTAGTGAAATGCTAAAGTAAAAAAATATATATATTTAGTGATCAGGTCTGATATGATGCAAATGTCATGCGATTTGTCAAGATGTTAAAATTAAGTTGTGCTTACAGAAAACATGTGCGTTTGTGATGTTTTTAGAGATTGTATAATACGAACAAATGCAAAACGAATCAGAAACTACAGATTCATCCCATACTTGTGATTAAAATGTTCTCCCAATGCTGATAATACAAATGTGGAGTTTTTAAGTGGGCGCTGAGCTGTAGTGATTCAAGCATGAAGAAATGGTTAAAAAAAACCCCAACAAAACAAAGGATGAAAGACTTTCTTCATCCCCCTCTTTACATCATGCTCTCTCTCTCTCTCTCTCTCTCTCTCTCTCTTATAGACACAGATCTGGTTTCTACTCTGTGTTTCAGTTGCGATAAGATTAAAGACGTTTAGGCATGACAAGGTTAAGCCTAATTAAGCCATGTGAGTCAGAAGGGTAAGGTGAAGAGACTTGACGTTAGCACATCTTTTCTGTATTAGCACATGGTTAACATCACCTCCTCTCCCTCGCCATCAGCATCTATGGTTGAGTCATTCATTTCAGGATGTGTGCAATAAGGAAAGGACTGCCATGAACTGTGGATGTATAGCAACTATTACAAACCCCTAAAATAAAACCTTAAGAAATGAGCCGCAATCAGTACAACGCTCAAATAGTCTTGGGAATTCATAGTATTGTCCCAAAAGGTAGAAACTCTAGAGTCAGAGGTGGAAAAATCCGTAGCCCAGGCACCTAACGTAGATTTAATGTCCAAGCTATTATTATTTTACTTGTAGTTGCGTTGCTGAAAAGTAGGTTCAACTTCTGGAAAAACTAAACTAAAACAAAGCAAAAGATTTCATTTGGTATGTACAGTAGCTTTGTTTAAACTTAGTGCACTTGAAATACGCTTGAAGTGTAACTATAGTGCGAGCTACACGTTCTGAATCCCACTACCTGCTGCACTACACACATTGACCGAGGCGTGATCTGGCTGAATGATTTTTACTAGCTGTGTTAATTAGTGTGCACAGATTGTACAGGGTGTCCCAAACATCTCCATACATACTGGACTACGTTTGCCAGCACCATGTCTGTTGTGCCTTCGTCATGGATGTTGGTGGACGTCCAATTCTTGGTTGGCCCACAACACTTCCAGTCTTTTTGAATGCGTTAATAAGTTTACAGCAGTGTCGCTAAGTATGAAAAATTTGGGAAGACATTTTGCTAAAGAGTGTTCATTTAGAGACTTTTGGGACTCCCTATAGATGAGCTGTTTTCTGAATCAGGAACACTTGCCTGAATTGTCCACTTCTAAGTGTACTAAATGCAGGGTACTGCATTGTACTGCATTCTGTACAAGTGTACTAAATGCAGGGTACTGCATTCCTCTCTGCATGGAGCAGAGAGGGTTAAGGGCCCAACAGTGGCAGCTTGGCAGTGCTGGGGCTTGAACCCTTGACCTTCCGATCAGTAACCCAGAGCCTTAACCGCTAAGCCACCACTGCCACTGTTAAGTCAGTGCATACTGTTAATGTCCGTTTTAACACAGAAATATACGTTGGCTTCATTAGATGACATATACAGTATAGCTAGACGTAATTTTATCACATGATCACGAACACCTAAACCACGTTTATACACGATGAGCACTAGTATTTAAGCACTAGTATTTATATATAGCACTGCCTGTCTAGCGTCTGGTGTACTGTAAGTAGCGACCAGCCTTGGGGACTAGTTAACTAAATGTAGCGACGCTACTAACTTTATTTTTTAGTAGTGTAAAAGTAGCTCCGCTACATTAAAATAGTGTAGCTTTTCTCAAACAAGTAGCGATGTAGTGTGACCAATCACTACATATTTTGCCCATGTACGGTTTAAGTATTAATTGTATTATTGGATGGTCTGTAAATGAAACAAGACTCATAAAACTAAACTCATTATTGTCCAGGATTATCTTTAAATTGTGTTTCATTTCTTTATGAAAAATTATACAGTTATTCATATGCTGATTCACGATCATGACATACTAAAAATGTTGCCCATTTAAGTAGCTTCAGTGTAGTTAGCTACTTTTTGTTATTAACTTGTAGTGTAGCTAACTACGTTTCTAAAAGAGTAGCATGAGTGTAGCTTAACTACTTCAAACGATGAGTAGCTTGTAGTTTGAAAAGCTACATTTTCAAAGTAGCTTCCCCAACATTAGTAGCGTCATTCTCGATTACTGTATTCCATGCTTGTCTACTTTGTGTTTATTTTTCACGTCCTAGTCCTTGTTCTTGTGTGTTTCACAATTAACTAAACCATCCATACAGTTTACAGCTTTTTTTGTGAACTCACTCGATGCTCATGTAACTGAATGTGTTGACTTATTTAGTGTGCTAACTCAATGATTGCTAAATAGGACACAATATTTTAGTGAGTCACTAAAAAAAAAGTGGTTTTTCTAGTGAATATTCTCAGTGATGCATTACACTGTCCTAAATGTCCAGATGTTTATTTATTTATTTATTTTTACTTTTCCTGGACGGCCATTAGTATTTGGGATACACCCCATGTCTGTCACTATTTCATGTTTTCCACATGATCCAGTTAAGGTTTCTTTCCATTGTGAGAGAGATAGATATGCGTTGTGTATGTGTGTGTGTGTGTGTGTTACCTGTAGGAAGGTATGAGCCCAGAGTCTTGATTGGACTTTGACCACTGCACTCTGTCCTTGATCCAAACGGCCCACTGTGCACTCCAGCATCAGGCAATGGATATTAGAGCAATTCTACACACACAGAAAAGGGAATGAGGAATCAGCTGTTAAAGTGTTTAAGTGTGCATGCTTTCAGAAACGGCAGTTAATTTGGAATGAAGGATCATGCCGACCATATGTGTGTGTGTGTGTGTGTGTGTGTGTGTGCATGTGCGCATCACACTCATGACTTTGGGCTTTGCCTTATCTTTTCCAGACCTGTGACGGACACACACACACACACACACACACAAACACATACACACACACATACACACACGCACGCACACACCATTCCCCCAAAGAGAAAGCTCTAAATAATCGGAGTGATGAATGTCCAGCTTTGCACTTTACAGGTGAAGTGACCCTCAGAGGGTACAGCAGATCCTCATAACACATGTCAAAGTGAATTTAAGAGTCAGGATGCCAAACTGAGGGCTGATTTACACATCGAATCTCTGTGGTGCACTAGGGGGCAGTGTTGCATGTACCAAACCAAAATGTACTGTACAGAACATGAAAAACAGAAGGAAGTGGACAGAAGTAGTAGAATTTCATTCAAATTGATTTTTTGTTTTTATTCTTTACTCGTATCATTTGTTCTCATATTTCCTTCCTAATTATATGGCAGCCTGGGAAAGAAATCCTTCACACTGTACAATTGTGACATTTTCTACTATATAGTTCTGAAATCGACAGTACAGTCCAGTTTAAAAATAAAGTCCACCAAATAAGACACCCTGGATGGGATACCAACCCATCGCAGGGCACAATTGCACACCCATTCACACACAACGGACAATTTGGGAACGCCAATCAGCCTACAATGCGTGCCTTTGGACTGGAGGAGGAAACCAGAGTACCTAGAGGAAACCGCCAAAACATGGGGAGAACATGCAAGCTCCGTACACAGAGATCTGAGGCGGGATTCGAGCCCCTAACCCTGTAGGTACAAAGCAAGTGTGCTAACCGCTAAGCCACCGTGCCCCCCTCCAGCTTGTTGTCTCAGCCAAAAATTGCACGAGTAAATAATTCTTTGCTTGTGTGTTAATTTCAGCAGTCTTAGAATCCATAATGTGATGATTTAGTGCCATCGTGAACAAAAAAGCCCAGACAACAAAGGGTTGACAGTGCGAGAAATTTTTTGGATGAAAATCTCAGAATGAGAGCCACCGATAGGAGAACGACATTGGATTATGAAAAATGCGTTACTGCCAATGGAGAAACCAAACATGATTTGTTGAATTGCGGCATCAGAGAAATCGTCTCTTAGACGTCTCATCAGAGTTCTATGATGACAAGGCAAAAAAAAGGACGTGGCATGGAAAGAAATCGCGAAAATAGCCAAAAGCTTCCTGTATCTTTATTACATAAAGTACATGTTGAAGAACCGGCATTCATGTTGTCCTCGTTATCTCCTCTTGGCTCCAAACTCCTCTTCTTCACCTTTTAAAGTGTCATTTGTCTAGGCATAACATTGCCACTGTTATTCTAAAGGCTTGTTTCGAGGATCTGCATAATATAATCAGACACAGGGCATATTAATTCATTCATTCATTCATTTTCCATACCACTTATCCTACACAGGGTCACAGGGGAGCCTGGAGCCTATCCCAGGGAACTCTGGGCACAAGGTGGGGGACACCCTGGACGGGGTTCCAACCCATTGCAGGCACAATCGCACACTCATTCACACACCACGGACAATTTAGAGATGCCAATCAGCCTACAACACATATTGGGCTGGGGAGGAAACCGGAGTACCCGGAGGAAACCCCCGAAGCACAGGGAGGAGGCAGGATTCAAACCCCCAACCCCGGAAGTCTGAGGCAAATGTGTTAACCACTGTGTAAAACTGGGTTAACATGAGCATATTGACCTAGGCAAAGTTAAAAAGTAAAAGTAATTACAAAAAAGTTGAGCCATCCAAGTGTATTATTGGCAGAAAAATGTTTCTGGCTGATTAACCTGATTTACTGTCTTTTTTGTCTTGTTTTCAAGAGTTCAGCCACAGTGCCATCCAACAGGCTTTCCCAGACTGCCACACATTTTCCACGCACACCTCAGAGTCCTCATCTCCCTCCAACAAATCACTCTCAGTGTTTTTGTACAGCTGTGAAACCACTTTTGGAGATTTTAGAGGTGTGCACGTTTATACCTTCGAAAGCTACACTTGCCCACAAACCCCTTTAATGCTTCTGGGTGCAAAAAAAAGAATAATCCATCCACATCTTTGCAGAATAAATCGTACAAATCTTAAAAATAAATCAAATAAACCAGCGAGTCGGAATCACGTTTGTGGAAGTACGTGCGTGTGTGTACCAGTGTTTTGCTGCTGTAGCTCTGGGTGGTCGTAACAGATCTCTTGCGACGAGTCGGCCCGCTGCTGTTGCGCAGAAAACCCAGCAGCTCAGGAGTGTCCTGCAAAGTGGACGTCTGAGAGAGAAAGAGAAAGAAACGAAGACTTAACAGACATGCTTGACAAAGGTTTAGGGTCCTCTTGAGGGATAACCCTAAATTCCTTGCTTTAACTTTTCTATTAAAGCATCTGTTCTATAGATTAACAATGATTATATCAATAATCTATTGCAACTAAAGCAGAATATAGGGTGTTTCTACAACAACAACAAAAAAAACAGTCCCACAGTCTACTGCATGTGAAGGACATTTTAATTCTTCAACTTTAGGCTTATAGAGCCGTATTCAGACATAATATAATAAACTCACTTCTGACAGGAGTGATCTACTGACCGAAATTGCAAACAGAGGCATGTCTCAGTTGTGTATGATTCTGAACCTGAAGCCTACAGTAAATTCTTGTGCGATATCGGCTCGACTGAAGAGCAGTATTACGTCCAGCGTTAGTCAGAGACACCGCTTATGTCTTGGACCGAAAGTTTTACGGATAAAATTCTGAACAACACTTAAAGCTTAAAGTTAGCTGTAAGCATAGCAGGTGAGCGCTTGGTCAGTTTATCCTTCAAACTCCTGCAAGTTTTCTTTACAGGACAGTGCATATTAACAAATTTTCCATTAACATTAATGAACAAAAACACTGTCATTATTTGAATCATTTAACAAATCAAAATAGCAAATTAAGAGAGTGATAAAAAATATGCAATAAGAATCCGGACACACTATACGATTTCCTGGTCTCCATTTAGTATCTCGTGGCTACATAAAATTATCTCGAAGCATGGCATAAAAATTTAAATACAAAATAAACAAAGTATTACATCGAGTGCTATTATATAAGCTCACGAATAACGAGCGTGGAAGCCATATTGTTAAATTAAACCCCATTTCCAGCGATTAGTGTTATAATTACTGCAAAATAATTAGATGTACTATATCAAGTGCTATTGTATAAGCTCACGAATAACGAGAGTGGAATCCTTATTGTTATTATAATTAAACAGTTTTGCAGTGATTCATGTAATAATCAAGTTAAAAAGGATCTGCAAAACCCGACTCTGAATATAATTAGCATTCCCTGAGTAAATCTTGATATAAATTTGAAACTTAAGTTGTCGACTTAATCATAGTCAATCGTACATAATAGTGACAAATTTTCTACAGAGTATCTGTAGAAAGAAATCACAGGGATTTATCTCCACAAAGAACACGCTTATTCCTCTTATGAACAGGTCTTCACTTTCTGTTCTTTTTTTTTTTAAACTTTTGACTTTGGAAATGGCAGTCTCTATTAGGCTATAGAGACTTACAGGGTTCTTACAGGGTATGATGATGAGATCTTTGGTTCTGCTCTTCACCTACACAAGCACTGAAACTGACTAGAGCCATAGAGACACCATTTACAAGTGAGCAATACCAGCATGACACATTATGTCATCTGGGAAACACATATTTGTGAGTGTGTGTGCGCATGTGCTGATCAAAGTCCCTGAACGGCTTGTCCTTCTCTGAAGTCATCAGTAAAGTTGCAGTTAAAAAGTCAAGACATACTGCAGGGACTTTAAAGCCCAGTACAAAGCGCAGTACAAACCCGCAAACCATTACAGAGACCTGAGGTGTGTATAACGCTTTTATAGCCATTGCAAATGAAACCAGAAACAAGGCAGAGAGGCATACACATGTACCATATGCTGAAAAACAGACCTGAAAGAGATTTGCAATAGCTGTTTGTTGTGTAAGTAAGAAAATGTGAGCAAATTATGTAAAATGTGCAAAAAAAGTTTGTATGTGTGTGTGTGTGTGTGTGGGGGGGGGGACACATTTTTAGATATCCACACTGGATAAATCTGACAGTTTTGACACTGTGGGGACATAGTCCCCACAAAAAAAACCCCACAGCCTTAATTAGTTGCATTAATAATTATATCCTCACAAGGTCCTCACAAGGATAGTAAGACAAACATGTGTGTGTGTGTGTGTGTGTGTGTGTGTGTGTGTGTGTGTGTGTGTGTGCACACGCATACGTGGGTTAATGAAAGAGACAGGGGCAAAGCAAGGAGTCCAAGCTTAATGATAAGATAAGATATAAAATGCACGTGTTCTGCCAGCTGGAGGTAATTTTGGACTGAAGTGGCAGCTGGACTTCCTTGTTGCCCCTAGAGGGAAGGACCGGCTGTCTGGCCTTGACTGGCCCGGAACCAAACCGTTCCCCTCTCTTCCTCTGCTAAGGACACTAATAGCCACATATTGACACTGTATATAGCATAGCCATCCCTTATGTTCTTGCTAGTCACTAAGCCACTGTGTAAAATATCTTACAGGCAAATTTAACTAATATTTCTATTAGATTTCAAATACAAGATTATCAAGCATTTTTCCAGCTATTTGTATTTATTTCACACTTGGAATTTTATTATCGTCTATTAATAGATAATTTCAAACCTTTACTTTTAAAACTTTCAATAAGAAGGTTTTATACATGAAATGAGTAAATATGTTTACTAACAGGCTCAGTGGTGTTCCATTTCTTATATAATAATCTCATAATGAGACATATTATACAACTTTTCCTTTATTCGTGATATCTCTACTTGCCATATGTAGATACTATATGTACAGTGTATGCAACTGTATTATTATAAATTCAAAAGACATGGTCTGGATCAAAGATAAACTAGTCTTGCAAGCCAGACCTCCAGCATCCAGTAGAAAGTATCATACATTTTGTCAGTAAACACAACCGAGAACCACCTAATCTCTAGCACATTGGCAAACATACGAGATTATCTCATTTACTCACCTCTAACTTCTTCCAACAAAACTCTTTTATAACGTTTTACAGCAGGATTTGGTGAACATTTTTATGTCTTTGACTCTTTGTGTTACAGTGTTCAAAGATGAAAGTCAAGCCTGGAAACATACGGTGTACAGAAGTGCACAGAGCCAATCAGATTGCAGCCTTCAACATTCTGAAGGTTGTGGCCAGAAACGTGTACAAAAGATATCAGACGCTCCTTAATCTGTAGGCGAAGCATCTGAAGCTGGAACTAAAGGAATATTAAGAGAGTACTGAATGTGATGGAGTGTAATTTATTTATTTATTTATTTAATAAAACCGTTAGACCCTTCATGACTGTATCTTTATTTCTACACGTGCCTCGGTTGCCAAGTTTATATTCTCACTAACTGTTTATGTATTTTTTTTATCTATTTGCCTTAAATCTTGTCCTTATATATATAAGTAATATTGGCAAGTCCACTGCTAATCAGTAATTCTATACTGTGAGTGTGTGTTACCTCAAGTTCCAATGGGTTAAGCGAGCCGTTGATGCGACAGTGAATCGGTCCATCAGTGACGATCTCCATGGCGTAGAGCAAATGCTCGTCCCGATAACGACTGGGCCATCCCACCTCCAGAATTGTGCCACTCACAGAACTCGGACCTTTATTATACAGCTGAAAGTGTGTGTGTTGAGGATCAGACAGGTATAAAAGAAATAACAGAAAATTCTATTAGTCAGTGATTACACTAACAGTCAGTTCTTGTCAGTAAATTTAAAAAAAAACAACAACAAAAAAAAACCAACGGGATAATATCGTAACAATATACCAGTATACAGTTGCGATCAAAATTATTCAACCCATTATGTTAACCCATTAAACTATTCAAATCATTATAAGCTGCATTTTCATTTGAATTTGGGGAAACCACTTGAAGCATTCGTTGTGTTGAACTATTTCAATTGCTTTTGTTTGATTTATTCATCGCAAACAACTGAAAGTCTGTAAATGTTGACAGTAAACCTGATTTGCTATGGGGGTTGAATCATTTTTTTAATTGCAACTGTATTGTCACACTCCTACAGTAAAGCACAATGTGATATAGGACTGACACCGACAACCAAACTCTTCTTGCACTAACATGAGGCAGGCCACACAGCGTCTGGCTAACATTACAGCCAATTAAACCAATTATCCGCTACAGGCAAACAAGAACAAGAGAAGAAATAATCCAATACATGCTTGTGCATTTGTTCAGGGTCGTCACTATATATTCCTATAACTCAAGACCTTCATTTGAACTAGTCTTAATCATTTTGGTTCAAAATGAAGTGGCCTGTCATAGTGAAGATTGCTTTAGAGTGAAATATGAGCATCATCGTCTGTGTGCTTTCTATTATCTCTTTATTGCAATAATATTACCTTGACTCTGGTTAAGAATGATGCGTTGGCCAGTGTGTTTGTGGGTGCTTTCTAAGTAATGAGTACTACTGGTCTGGATGGCTTTGATCAGACTGAAGCTTGCCTGTGTTTACTGTTTTTGGTTGTTCAGTTTAACGGAGCAGCGCTGACGCTCTTCCTCTATTCTGAGAAGCAAATTATTCCCACATGTAATGCGCTTCCTCCTCGGCTACTGCTGCCACCTGTGTGTGTGTGTGTGTGTGTTTGTGTGTACCTCATAGATATGCTGGATCTGAGGCCCAATATCATCCTCTCTGACCGGGTTCTCTTTGGGCTCCCAGTGAGGAAAAGGAAGAACTACTTGAGCTGGGAGAGAGACACTAATTGAGAGAGAGAGAGAGAGAGAGAGAGAGAGAGAGAGAGAGAGAGAAGGAAATTGTTAATTCATATAACATATCATACAAGATTGTAGAGATTTATTTACGGTAGAAACCTTGCCCTATAGTTGTATTTGCAGTTTTAAGGTAGAATGATATTAAATATTTGTAGTTGATTCATTGGTTCATTCATTGATTCATCTTCAATAACTGCTGTATGCTGGCCTGGTGGATCCGGATTCTATCCCGGGAACATTGGACACAAGTCTGGGATACACCCCTCTACACGAGATGCCGGTTTGTTGCAGGGCTTCATGTGTGCGTGCAAAAGTCACACACACATACACACACACACACAACACAATCCACACCACGATTCACACACACAGTACTGTGCAAAAGTCTTCGGCACCCCTTTTTTTTTTTTAGTATAAACTTGGTTATAGATTTTTAGTTTATGACTTCTACATTATTGAGTTCTGCAAGATGCTCAGTAAAATGTACCAGCTAATTTCCTTATAAAACTGCACAAACTATACCCGAGACTACAATTAGTTTTAGAGCAAAGGGTCGTCACACCAAATACTGCCTTTGTTTCATTTATTACTGTTTACTGCTCTTTATAGTATTTGTTTTAATGTAGAAACATTTAATATAATTATTTCTAAAGGCATCTTTATTCTACAGCAATTCTTTGCATGTGCCTAAGACTTTTTCACAATACTGTACATTCAAGCATAAGGGCAATTTAGTGTAGCCAATTCACCTATCAGCATGTTTTTTTAGTGGAAACCACTATTCCATATATCCATATGTGTGTGTGTGTGTGTGTGTATGGGCATGTCTTTGTGGGACCAAATTTTTACCACAAGGATATAAATATCTAACAGTTTTGAACTTGGGAGGACACTTAGCTGGTCCTTTAAAAATTTATTTATTTATTTATTTGTTTGTTTACAGAAACTGTAGCTTTTATTAAAAAAGACTAAAAGAGTGCAAAAATGTCCTTTTGTCTACTGAGCTTAAGGTTAGCTTTAGATTTAGGTGCATGCATATGATTATTTAGCTGCATTAATAGTCATACCAGTGGAAGGTCCTCAGTAGGAGAGTAAGTGTTGTGTGTGCTAATAAGACAAACGTATCTGCTACTCAGGTTCCCTGTTTATTTATTTATTTTTTCAAATTCCATTCATAACCATCAAACTTGGTTCCCAGTATTAACTTCTGAATTGTTCTGTTGAAAATATCTGTTCTATGAAAACCTGACTTGTAAGTATGGGTTATTTTGAGTTCCTTCCTGTAATTAATTACATCTGTATTATTTCTTTTTTTCTATAAACCCAAATAATTTCATCTCATTTCGTTTGTGAATCAGGTCAAACATTGTGAATTAGAAAGAGTAAAATCTATAAAAAATATTATTATTATTATTATTATTATTATTATTATTATTATTATTAGTAGTAGTAGTAGTAGTATTAATGTGGGCGAGAACAAGCTTAAAGAAGTGGTGTGTTCTCACCCTCTGATGTCCACCTGCGCCCGTGCGACGATGTTGAGAGTCAAATTCACAGGGTTACTCTTCGGGTTATCTTTATTGGTGCTGGAAGACACAAACACAAATGCGCACACAACCACACAAAAGGTTAGTCTTATGCCTATATTATAGAGCGATATAGTATTTATACAAGAACGTAGTCTCCACTAAAGGACTGTCCTTGTATAACAGCCTGTTCACTTCATGTTGGAATTATTGATGACAACTCAGAGAGTCTACTTTAAGCAGTTTCTCTTCTCCGACTAGAAAATTGGTTGTTTCAGCGACAACACACACAACACCTCAATGGATGCACTGCTGTCTATTAAAGGTAGCAGTTTGTTAAACCATATTTTAATGTCATTCACTGGTTTAAGATGTTAAATAGCTAAACAAGCCTATACTATAACTATTATTACTATATCATTATGGATTATCACTATGCCATTAGGGCTGATAGGGAATGTTTGATACAATTGTATATAGATACACACTGAAATACTCTGACTAGTGATTACATGTTTGACGAACACAAGTGGTTTTTACGAGTTGAAAACTCCTAATTACCGTAATTCCAACATGATGTAAAAGACAGCGGGTCTCAGAAGGGGAAACATTCCATTATAAGTGTATGGTTGTCCTTTGGGGAGTACTAAGAGTGTGTATGTGTTGTCTGGTTGGACTACAACAATACTGCCAACTGTCTCGCCAATCATTCCACTGAGAACTGCAAAAACTCAAACTAACCACACACTCGTCACCAAAAACATTATTATTTGCCCAAAAGTATGCGCGTGCGCACACACACACACACACACACACACACACATGGTTGTTGAAGTCTGGAACTAGTTGTTTACATAAGTGTCAATCTTAAAGGAAGCTTCAATAGTGATCTGGTTCAACCTCAGTGGATAAAACACAGTACACACTCTTCTCAGTGTCATAACACTGCTGTGAGGAACAAAGCACAGACACACAACTCTTCTATCATGGGACATCAGAGACTGACAGTGTGTATCAGTGCACATCTCCAGACCACAGAGAAACACAAAGCTGTGCGGATCGAATAACTGGCAAGAAATCTACTCTGACTGGCGAGTAATCTACATATAAACCCACAAATAAAACATACACACACACACACACACACACACACACACACACACACACACACACACACACACTCAGTGGCTATAAAATAAAAACAGTTGTTTATGCCAGGCGAGCTGTTCTAGGTATTTCAGAAACTGCTGATCAGCTGGGATTTTCATGCACAACAGGCTCTAGAGTTTACACAGAACAGCTAGGGCTGCACAATTAATCGAGTATTGATCTCGATTACGATTTTGACTGCAGACGATTAAATAAACATGTTCGACTACGATATTGACGTTTAAAATTCGTCCTCCGCTCATAGAAAACTCCTCTGCATATCAAATCAAGCGCTTCCTAAACTTACAGCCAGTCACCATAGATTAACGCAGGGATGAAGTCATTTTGTAATGCCAAAAACTAATCGAGTTAGCATTTTAGCCGTTCGGTTCCATCGTCCCGAAGTCAATGGGTTTTTTGAATGGGATTTTCATTAAAAGCTTGAAATAAGGTCTGTGGTGAACACAAGCTCAAAATATTTTCATGTTTAATTCTACAACATAAAATACACCAGTAATACCCTACTCGTTATATATATTTTTAAAGCTTTTACGTGTATTGTAAAATGCAGTTGCTAATATATTGCTAAATGGGACTACAGACGTTGTTGGGAACATTAAATGTCATCATGCCGAACAGGAAAAAACTTTGCAGATAAACTGGTTCGGGTATGCTGTGCACAATTCCCCCCCAAAAATGTGGATGAAAAATCCGTATTATGGAAAATGTTTTAAATCAAGTTTGGAAAAGTTGTTGGAAGCTTGGTGATGGTGATGTTGAAGTCGAGCGACCGTGGTGTAGTTCGTTTATTGCATACGGTTAGCTTTTTATTTCTGGTGAATTTAGGCTTCAAACTTCATAAACGTTGTGTTCATCTGTGAAAATTATCTTAATGGACTAAACGTGTTAGTATTGTAAAATTTTGTTGATCACAGAGCTCTTTTTTTTTTTTTTTTTGCAATAATCCAAAAGCCTGTGGGAAAATCCTATTGGGTTTTTGTTGAAGGAACCGGTGTGATGCTAACTTCCCGGTTCCGGTACAAAATGACGTCGTCCCTGCAACACTCTAATGGGTGATTTGGCTGCGTATCTCCTCCTGTAAACACTGTTACTGCCTATAGTATTTTCTGGTAGAGAGCAGGATTTATGTTTCCCTCTATTATTGCAAGTTGCCCAGTCCCTGAAGCAGCAAAGCATCCCCACACCATCACACTTCCACCACCATGCTTGACCGTAGGTATGATATTCATATTATGGAATTCTGTTTTTGGTTTACATCAGATGTAACAGGACCCCTGTCTTCCAAACAGTTCCACATTTGACTCATCAATACACAGAACATTCTCCCAAAAAGGTTTGAGGCTCACCAAGGTGTGTTTTGCCAAAATTCAGATGGTTAGTCCAGTTTCATAGATTTGGTGAATTAGTAATGCTTCAATAAATAGCATTATCATTTAAAAACTATATTTTGTGATTACTCAGGTTGACTTTGTTTTATCATAGATTTTGTTTTCATTTCTGAAACCATTTAATATGAGACATACACAAAGACAGAAGAAATCAGAATCTGTATACAAAAAGGGGCAGTTAGTGCTCTCCTCCAAGTGTGTCAAGTCACACTGTGATGAAAAGTTTCAACGGCTTCATGTGTCTTGGAGGAAGCACACCCAATGAAGTTGACACTTTTCCTATAACAGTAGGTCCCTAAGTGTTTTACTCTGTGTCTGTGCCTAATCTCCAGGGTTGAATAGACTCACATTTTGATTTTACACCTGGTCATTTTATATGTGTTTTGAGTAAAGAATAATATCCAGATAGGGAATATTGACATAAACATGAAAATATACTCATAGTGGATTTAAAACCACTTCAGGAAGTCTTAAGATGCATTTTAGCCAGATATTATACAAGTGTAAATACATTCGTCTCTCCAAGGCACGTTTGACTCTGTCAGTATATTATATCAGAATATACATGGTCCCTGACACTCATGGAAAGATTTGGACAGATAGTAATAAACATGAGAGATGAGATGATAATTGTTTTGTGGCTTTATTTTTTTCCCATGGTGATTCAGGGTTTATTTATAAATTTATTTATTTTGGTTTTATTATTTTTGTCCAAAGGTTAGAGATGCTAAACGTTTAAACTACGTTTCCCTGAGACGCTAACTTCTTGGAGTTTGTTTTCTCAACCCAATAGGAAATCTCTCACAACACTATAAAATAACATAGCACTTCTCAACTGGTGGGTCAACATTTACCTCAGATGTATTGGTAAATTACTTACAAATGGTATTGTATGAGTACAATTACAAAGTAATGACACTTAGCATTGACCGCTAGCCAACTTTTCTCCACGGTGAGAAATGTAAACATTGTGTCACAGCTTGTGAATTCTGAAGTATCACACAAAAAAAAACCACTTTCAAAGTAGAGAATACTAATTCAAATGGAATCTTTTCACAAACATGACACCATTTGAGCGTAGCTTCAGATCACGGTAACTAGCAGGTGGAAGTTTTATCAGTTGATTAACAGAAAGAAAGACACAACATTGTTCAAGCATGCAGTTTCTCTCGCTCTTTCCTGCATTTGTTTCTTCTCAAATGATAATGAGGATGATTTTTAATGGACTGTGACATGCACTTAACATAAACCACCTTAACATAAACCACCTGGTGCACGTGCACACACACACACACACACACACACACACACACACACACTCACACACACGATACAGTGGAGTGGCTTTACGGTATGAGATCAAACCATAAGGGAGATTTCCCTCCTTGCCTTCCTTTAGATTAGCAGTGTGCCAGCTTCTAACAACATACCCTCATAGCACACTCCTCCTGCAATGTGTGTATGTGTGTGTGTGTTGTATGTGTGTGTGAGATCTAGAAACAACACAGGATCAAGTGTTATTATAACACATGTTCTCAAATGCCGCCCTAAAGAGAGGACAAGGACAAGCAAAAGAATGAATGTTTGGACATCTGTGAATGTGTGTGTGTGTATGTGTGTGTGTGAGCATGGCTTTGCTTTTGTGTCTCAAGTCTTTCCTGTAGCAGGAATAAATTTTGAGAAAACTGTGTGTGTTGATGAAAAAACTCAATCTGAATGTCTAACACTAATGTTTTTGGTTAAATCAGTCACCCCATGTAGCAAAATATCTAAAAAATGTACAGGGTGAAAACAATCCGCATTTTGAAAACACGTGTCAGGGTAGCACCAAATTGACGCTGAACTACATTTCCCATCAGCCCCAGCATTTCACATAACTAATCACTAACCGCTATCACCTGTGTCTCGTTTCACCCTGATTAACACCTCTATATGGGTTATTGATCAGAAGGTCAGGGGTTCAAGTCCTGGCGCTGCCAAACTGCCACTGTTGGGCCCTTGAGCAAGGCCCTTAACCCTCTCTGCTCCAGGGGTGCTGTATCATGGCTGACCCTGCACTCTGACCCCAACTTCCTGGCATGCTGGGGTATGTGAAGAAAACAATTTCACTGTGCTGTAATGTATAGGTGACCAATAAAGGCTCATTACCATCATCATTATCATTATCATTATATAAAGCTGCGTTCACGCCATGTCGCAATTACCAGCATTACAAGATTCCGACTTGTATAAAGCCCTCATGTCCTCGTAGAACTCGTAATTCCAACAAGGAATTTTCGGAGAGCTCCGATCAGTACCACCTGACCGCTGCAAGGTCATGCGGAAACACTCAAAAGCCATATAAACACTTACTTACACTACCTGATGCACTTTCTGTGTTCTTCGATATTTAGCAATAGCATAAAAAAATGTGTTTTAACGTTGTAATTATGCAATTTGCAGTTGTCAAGAACGACAGCTCATACGGATTCAATTTGGCGTATAGACACACGTAATTCCGAGTCCGAAGACGTGAACAGCTCCCAGTAGTACGACCGTGTTGTTGTCTAGTAATTACGGTAATCCCGACATGGCGTGAATGCAGCTGAAGTTCTAGTTTGCAAGCACCTCACTGTCAAGCTTTCGTTGTCGTCATGTTCGTGTGTTGCCGTTTGAACCATAGTCTCGCTCATAGTCTGCATGTTTGGCCTTCTATCTCATGATCAGGTTTTTGTTTCTGCACATGCATCCACTGCCTTTACAAATCCCTGACAATTCATGTGTTATTAAGTGACCTGCAGGATTTGTTACGAGTCGACAGACTTGCTTTCTTGGAACACACACACACCTATCATTCTTAGGCACTTCAACTGACTTATTTATCACTGTATCTACATCATAATACACGTAAACCTATCTCGAATCTCAGTAAAACCTCAGTAACTAAAAAGAAGTTGTTTCAAAAGCCTTATTGTTTGTTAAGACATATCTTGTTTGCTTGATGGTGATAGACAAGCTAGATGTCCTGATGATCTCCAACTTGCCCTCAGAGAGCAAAAATTCAGCCCACATACACATAATAATATTTTTCTATGTAGATCTTCTGCTCTGTCTTTATCAGAAGATAAAGTTTAATAAAGCTGGAATGAAAACTGACATTCCAGGACTTGATTACAAAAACGGCTGGCCAACACTCACATCACAGTGAGTACTGACCCTGGACAAACCCCCCCCATGCACACGCACGCACGCACACACACACACACACACACACACACAGAGAGCTGACAAGTGTTAATGACTGACGGATCTGTACTGTATCTAGTGTTGAAAGTTTGAGGACATGTGTGTGAGGACTTACACAAACACACACACACATTATTAAAGCTGGAGACTTCTGTTTGAGGAATGTAGTGTTGATGGAGCTTTGGTGCAGTGTGTGCATGTGTGTGTGTGTGTGTGTGTGTGTGTGTGTGTGTGTGTGTGTGTCTTCCTGCATTATTTAAGCTATAACAGGATAATAGGACTGTGTATTCATGCAGGGAGCGAGAGAATAAGCAGAGGAAAGAGAGTTGAGGAAGGAGGTGAAAAAAAGGTGCAATAAAGGAAGCTGAACAGAAAGAGATGGAAAGCAGAGGACAGTTAAAAGCAGGGATGGAGGGAACACTGGGAAGAAGGTAGGGAGGCAAGTAAAAGCAGGACGGATGGAAAGAGTAGGATACAAGTAGTACATGAGGAAGGAGCAAGGGAATGAAAGGAACAGCAGATGATGGGATGACAGAGAGAGGAACGGACAGAGAAAGGACAGCAAAAAAATGGGATAGAAGAACAGGACAGAAGGAGAGAGTGAACGCTAACTGAGAAGAGCAGAGGGCAAATGGGAAGAGAGAGAATTAGATAAAAAAAAAGTATGGACTACAGAAAGATGGACAGCAAGCTCACTAAGTGGAGTAATCGAAGGACAGAAGGTCAAAAGGACAGAGGGATGGGATAGAGGAGGCACAGGAAGGATGGAAAGAAATACAGACGGAGGAAAGAATGAGAAAGAGTGATAGAGAGAACAGAGAATGAAGGGAGAGGCTAAAACTCAAGGGGGTGTTTATAAGACAGTGGGAAAGGATGGAAAAAAGCAAAAGACAGAGAGAAGGAGAGCAGAGAATGGAACGAGGGACTTAAAAAACAGAAGGAAGAAAAGTAAGTAGCAGGTGAGACAGAATGAATGAGAAAAAACAGAGGATAGGAGGGAATGCATAGAGGAAAGGGTGATGTATAGCAGGAAAGATGGATAGAGAAAGGGGTGATGGTTAGGATAAAGAGATGGAGAGAGCAGAGGCAAGTGAGATGAAGGGAAAATGCTGTACTGTTGAATGCTCGATTCTGATTGGTCACAAATTTGACAGTGCTTCCTGCTGTAATGTTTATAGTAATGCGCTTGTTCTAAGAGGTCATCGTTTCTATAGAAACAATTTAGACAAGATCTTTTTTATGTACGCTCCACATTAATGGATTCGGAAAACGTGGTGAGGAGATGTTAGCAATTTTGGAAGGAGTCTCCAGTGTCAGCACTTTGTATCAAAAGAACTCTGTAACTATAGATGGAGAAATGTACAACATATTGTTGATTCATTTTAAAAAATGGGTTCGTTGGCAAGGGCAAATAAAACACTTCTGGTTGTGCTGTTTCAGGAAAACAATCAAGTTCAAAGTGGTAAAAGAAACTCTGCTTTATGTCAGGCCGCATCACACCACCCCATCGTTGATTATTTTCCCATAATAAAGTATTTTATCCCTTACTTAATGATCATACAATGAAGATGAAAACAACTTAAATGCCACTAATCTATAAATGATCATGGAATGTTTTTATTGAAAAAAATATTATGAATGTGAGACTATATTAAGTAACAAAAACACCTCATGTTCATCATGTGTCCATAATATTACGCTTCTGAAAGCTCCACATTCTTCCACATCATCTTAGAAAGACCCAAAGGTGTCAAGCTTGTTTGATTTTTAAAATTTTTTTTTACAATTTTTGAATAGATCATAGAACATTGGAAAGGATGTGTATCTCACCTGTGGATCTGCAGCTCAAAGCCAATGCGAGGTTCAGCGTCTTCTAACCTCTGGACGGAGAATCGCAAACCAAAAGATACCTGGAGATATAGAGGGAAAGAAAGAGGGATGAGAATGAACGTCAGGAATAACAGTGGTGTTGCTCCACCATTATTATTATCACCACAGCCTTGTTGGGTTTGAAAGGTGACTCATTGTCACTGCTCAATGGCAAAAATGCCATGACGTCATGCCATTTTACTTAGTCACAAAGCTACAAACAGACTACATACCCCGTTTCTCTCTCTCGCTCTCTCTCTCTCTCTCTCTCTCTATATATATATAAAACTGTGCCCATATGTTGCAGTTCATTATTTGGATTGTGATAACAGCTAATGAAGGCCAGCACTGTGGCTACAGGCTCTACGCTAATTACAAAAGCCCATAAACAGACACCCCCCCCTTCAACCCCCCCCCTTCATCCCCCTCCCCATGGAAACCCCGTACACTACAAAGTGGAGGGGTGAGAGGAACAAGTGCTGTTAAACTTTAAAGCCAGAGCCTCTTTTTGTGGTTACTGCTTGAAAAAGTCCAAGAGTCGGTAAAATTTCTGCGACTAGAACGCCACATTTCTCTGCACGTATTTCATCAAAGCTTCAAGATTTACAAGAATCAGATCGTATATTTTTGTGGCTTCCAATTACTCTAATGAGACAATAACTTTCAATCAAAAGGTCCTTAAAGAACCCAAAACAGATTAGGGTGCAATTAAAGGGAAAATGGAAAAAGCAAAGGGTTTGGTGCAGCAAAGGTATGAATATGAAGAATATCCTCCATTTTTCTCAAATCATTTCCAATTTCATTTTCATTTAATAAATATGTGTAATACAAGCAGATATTAACTGGGGGACAGAAATTAAGACCAAGACTAATTATCCCAGTATGCCCATCCTCTCTAACTACCACAGAAGGCCTGTCTTTGAGTGCATATATGGAAATGACAGCCATTCTGAGTGGGTGTGTTCTTAAGACCATATATGGAAAAGTCGAAATGTCTTCTCGGTCTTTAACTGGGTAGAACTGGGTAGAAGGAAGGCTTAAATTCTAACCTTAACTTGCCTGACAAAATAATCAATGACGAGGTGGTGTGATGCAATCCAACATCAAGCAGAGTTACTGTTACTTGTAAACAGCATGTCCTGAAGTGTTTCGTTCCTATCATACAACAGCAATTGACACTGGAGACTCCTTCCATAAATGTTAAATAAACGTGACCTTACAGAAAGCTTAACCAATTCAGCAATTGTACTTTAAAGAAAAAAAAAAGAGTTTATTAATAACTGTAGATGACATGGCACATGGGCCATACAAGTCCCTGTGATTGAGTTGTTACTATAGAGATGACTAACATATGTAAAATTTTGAACAGGATGATCAATTGATGATGAATTTTTATAATTTTGTCTTCTGGGAAACATGTAAATATCCTATGTAGCTTCTGAAGGGCTATACTAAATGAAAAAGAAAGATCTTTAAACAAAATAATATGTGAAATAGCTTATTCAGGGCAGTACTAAGTAAAAAATACACAGTGCAATTTTTATGATCCCTTTTTTTTATTATTTATTTTTTAATTATTAACATTTTGCACATTCTGCAAGGTATATCGAAACTTATGACCTCAACTGTATTCCTGCCCTGAACCCAATGTTCCCAGGACAGGCTCCAGACCCACTGTGAATCTCTAATTCAAAGAGTGGAGTGGAAATGCGGACTCAGTTCCTTCGCGTTTACGAGGTTAATCCAGGACACCATATAGCTCCTTTTATGTGACTTAGGGACAGGGTTGGGTTTGATCGAGCTGTAGACACTTCCTCACAAATGAATCCGTAAAGAATCAAAGGAAATCAGCAGTGCAGCTCAGCTGTGTGTCATTAACATGCGCCGCTCCATCTGCAATCCCTTTTTCCAATTGTTTTCAGCCAGAAGCATCCAAACTATATGAACCCCTACTACCCTAGTGAGAGAGGAAAAGTGTGGGAGATATTAAAACAATATGTTTGTTTCAGTAACGTCTTCTTATAGACAGACTAGAAAGCAACACCGAGGGAGTCGAGTATAGTTTTAGCGAGCCTGTCTGTTAACAACCTACGCTCAGAGACAAGGTTCCTAAATTACTGGCATTCATACAAATTAAAAGTCATGATTTCACTCAAATATTTGAGACAGCTGATGTGTCTCTCCTGTATCTAACAACACCGCAATAACAATGTCTTTATTGTATGACTTCAGAATTCGCTGAATATACAAGATGAAACATCCAGTTGATTTAAGTTAGAGAGAGACAATTTATTAAAATAGATGCCTCTCTTGTAATAAACATGTCTGTATAACTAGTGTCAACTCATTTTACATTTGTTTTAAACAATGCAAAACATTTTCGCAGATCCTATACAAAGCCAGACTCATGACATGCTGAATGTACAAATATAAACTCCTTCTATATTATGAGATGCATTAAACCATGAGTGAATGATGTTGTAATGGTGAAAGGGCGAGATACAGAGCACATGTCATCCTCAGAGTTGCTGTTGAGAGCATGCACTATGAGCAGAGTGCAGACAGAGTCCATATGTCTGCAGACAGTGAAACAGGGGTAAAGCTGCACTTTTGTTTGAACCCTGTGTCCTCTTGACGAAGTCTAGAAAAGGACAAATGGTATGGTGAGGACACTCTCGGGTTTTGTCTATAGTTAGGGAATGAAAGAAACCACATTTTTGTTTGAGAAGTTTTGCATATTTTCTAACGCTAGTTTTTTTTTTTTTTTAAATCCTGCCTCAGTCCAGTGTGCTTGGAATTTCCATGTTCTCCCCATGCTTCGTGGGTTTCCTCTGGGAACTCTGGTTTCCTCCCCCAGTCCAAAGACATGCATTGTAGAATGAACGGCATTTCCAAATTATCCGTAGTGTGTGAATGGGTGTGTGAATGTGTGCGTGACTGTGCCCCGCAGTGGGATGGCACCCTGCCTTCAAACTCGCCATCTTCAGACGATAAGGTGAATGCTATTCTGTTACACCACCCAAGAGCCAATACATTATTTCTATTATGCCAATAAACAATCCGAAACAAAACAGACTGACTTTACAATAATCCTGCATAGCACATACTGGTCATTTCCTTTTGAACATTATCACATACATTCACAGTTTTGACAGTTCCAGCATCTGTCTTACATTTTGCTGCCTCTCAGCAGTTACTAAGAAGGTTTTAGTAGGTTTTATATAATAAACTAAAGGAATAAAATGTAAAAGTACTTTATAGTAAACTGATATTTTCAAATAAACTACCATTATGACATTATAGACTGAAATACCTCCAACTCTACAAAGCTGAATACAATTTTGACTAGAAAAACGTCAAATCAAGATATTCACAATGGAAAACTTAAAATCAAGATATTTACAATGGAATTTCAATAAAACATCTACAGTGAAAATTCCTTTTTTAAATATATATGCTGAAAGTTTAAACTACACATAATTTCAGAATGACATAGATGCCGTGTACTTCTGATTAATCATATATTACCATTGATTTACATGAAATTTTAATTTCTCTTATCTACAAAGACATTTTTATTAGTTGAGTTCTAGATATCTGGTCAATGTTTCTAAAACAGTCAAATTCCCAGTTACAGATAGCAATAATAACATTTTTACTAGCGTTTTCCATTTATATACAGATTGTTTCAAATACATTAAAGTTGCTTATATCACATATGCCACTATTTATGTATTTTTTAGATTTTACAAATTGAGAGCATTTATAACAATATTATTGCTTGGAGCTTAACCAAAAATGCTAATATATGGTGTCAAAAAACTTTGCCTGGAATTAGGGCAAATGGTAGCTCATTAAAAAGAAAAACTGGACAGCAAAAGCACTCTGAATCATTCCCGCAGCAGCAGATCAGTATGAGCCTGTTTAAAGCGTTAATTATGAACGTGCTTGTACTGTTATTAATTGGCATTCAAGCAGTTGAATGGCTGAGTGAGTAAAAGTTGGAAATACTGGGGGTGTGATTTGTGGACAGGAACGAGAGTTCCAATGTTCAGTCCGTACAGGATTTTTTTTTTATTGTGATTGTTTTTTGTGCTTTTTTTTTGCGGAAAACTACTTGAATTGTTGAAATTGCAGTTGCAAGAAATTGTTTTGCATGGTCTTTCACAGTGATGTTTGTTGGTAAATGAGATCTTTTAGCTGTACTCATGTTCAACGCACGTAACTAGAAGAGGGCTTTGGCTGAATGCGTGCTGGGATGACGTCACATGGTGTGTTGTGATGATGTCACATGATGCATCTTGGCTCAAATCTGTGGAAAATTTGTGGTAATTTTGAAAAATCGCAAGCTCCTCTGAATACTGCAGAGTTTCCTTGATTTTGCCTTCATTTCGATTGCAAAATCCTGGAGGTACTGAATGTTGTTGTACTGCACCTACTAAACCACTAGAGTTAGAAAAACACCAAGTCATCCAAGACATTTGGAATCTTCAAATGAGAGCTTAAAAGGCTCATATTTCATAACATTTGTCCATTCCACCCCTCTAAATGCCATTGTTAATTTTGATGTACCATGGCCTCTGGATGGACCACCTTGAAAGAAGTGTGTGCAAGAAGTGGCCAAGGCTTTTTTGTTCTTTTTTTTTTTTGGTCAGATCACATCCCCCATGTGCTTCCCATGTGGTTGCTCATGACGTGCTGGAGGGTGATGGGAACATAAATGTGTATGAGTGGGGTAGGGGATATGTCACAGGGCTTAACTGGTGCCATGTTAATTTGGCCCATGTGAGCTTAACCCTGCAGGCTCCAATGGTGAGCTCTGAATCGCTGAGAACAGCATACACCAATCTGGAACATGTTAAGCTCAATGCATCCAACAGACACACACACACACACATACACCCATCCATCCTTCCCTCTCTCTCTCATTCATTATTTATTCAACTCTTGCTATTAAGCCACAAAGACAGTCTCTCTATTCATCCTCTGTCTCTCTCACTCGGTAAACAACCTCGGTCATACTGTCTGTCTTTCTCTCCTACTCCTACCACAAGGCAATTCTTCTCTAAATGTCTTCTCTCTCTCATGATCAAACAACCATTCATGTCAAAACAATTCTGTCTCATGATTCTCAATCTTCCATCTCTGTGAAACCACAGAGAAACAACTCTCCCTCCATTACTTCACCATGTTTCCTTGTGCCACCATCTCTCTAGCATCTCTTTCACATATCATCTACATACAGTACACCTTCCAGTTCACCGTCACTTCAAGTCTGCTTCTCTGTTCCTTCTTTCTCTCATCTTGGAAAAGAAAACTGAACCAGGCCGATGGAACTTTCCTAACGCCTAACACTAAAGTGCATTTCAGATAGAAAATGACGACCTCTCCCCCCTACTTTCCTCGCTCTCAAACCTAATTGACCTGCTCCCCTCCCTCTCTGTCTCCAGCGTCGGCTTTGAAGACAAGTGGCTCCATCTCATTCCAGGCTAACAGGCGGAAACACCAATCAATCATCCAGTCATAAGAGTGAGAGACCCCTTGGCCACAGTCTCTCAACCTAAAAACACTAAATGCTTGATCAGCACTGTGTGCGCATGTTTGCACTAGAAAAGTGAGTCACAAGGCAAAATAGCGCCACTCTGGTTTGGAGATCATGAGTATTAAGTGGGCTGAGCAGGAGTAATAAAATTCTAAACCACACTCCCCGTATCCTGCAGAGGAAAGCATTTACTAACTTATGTGTCAAATTAGAAGGAAATTAGCATTCACTTTGCCCGGCTTTAACCAGCACGGCTATCATAACAAGAGTGAAGAGGAAAAGACTGAAACGTCTTTAAAATCCATCCCAGTTTCAGCTTTATCCTCGGAAAACATGGGCTTTAAGATCTTTGGGAAAAATTTGCCCATTTCCGAGAAATCCTATCTTCTTTCTCTTCTAAAGACTAAGGCAAAGTAAAAGTCAGCAAGAGCTAAACAAGGATAAATCATGAATGAAGTGTTCAAGTCATACGAGTGTAGTGTACCCTGAGGGCTCAGGGGAAATAGGAAACTGATGGGTAAGCGACAGAGGGAGGGACGAAGGGAATGATGGAGGGGAAAAAGCAGAGAGAGAGCAGCTGCACGAATTTTATTGAACATCCTTGGAATGTCACCCGAGCGTTCAGTGGGGTCGCAAGTCTTTAATCACCAGATGAGTTATTCAAAGTAAAATATCTGATTGCATTTTTGAACCCACACACATTTATTTACATATTTATTTACTTATTTGGCTAAAGGGTTAGCTGCTGTAACAACTGACCATGACTACACATACAAGAATCATATTTACTGTGACATCTGAAACTGAGAAAAAGAATGACAGAGTGATGGAGAGGTGAAGCACACAAATGTAAACAGTGTTTAAAGGGTGACCATCAGAAAAGTCTCACTTCACTGCTATCTTTTTTAAAATTGTAATAATTATGAGGCCATCTGGGGAAAACCTGCCAGATATCATACTTATATCATACTTTGACTTCATTCTACTTTAAGAAGCATAAATATATAAACATTTTTCCGAAATGTTTTCTATTTAGTCTACTTTCTAACCTTGTTTTGGCTTTCTGTCTTGTTGATTAAGAAGCCAGTTTAACAAAAACATTAGTACATGCAGTCAGTTTGCCTAAAGATGTCTAAAACTTTTGCCTAGCTAAGTGTACTTTTCTCACAATTTGATCAAGGTTTTGGAGTTCCAGCTGAGGAGGAGAAGGATGATGATGATGATTAGGTGTTGGGCCCTTGAGCAAGGCCCTTAACCCTCTCTGCTCCAGGGGCGCCGTATCATGGCTGACCCTGCGCTCTGATCCCAGCTTCCTGACAGGCTGGGGTATGCGAAGAAAACAATTTCACTGTGCTCTACTGTATATGTGACCAATAAAGACTCATTATTATTATCATTATGATGACGACGCTCCGTGCCGCTCCTGAGAGCTCATCTCGAGAAAAATAGTCACATGAGACTACCCAAACCTCAAATATTAATCATGAACTAATATACTGACTAAGTAATTAAGTAATTTCCACTACAAAGTACAAACACTATAACTATAAAGAGAACTGCATCTGGAACACTCACCAAAGTTCACACAAAATCTCACTAGCCAATGAAAATAAATCGCTGTTAAGCCCGCCCACACGAGCCTTTTGTGCCAAAATGGCGAACGTAAACTTCCACAGCAATGTTGCTGTTTTTCATGCTTTAGTAACACACACACACACACACACACACACACACACACACTGCGCCACTCATATCAGGAGATGAGAAGATGCTGTTTTATGAACACATCTGCATAACAGCTTCATTCCAGAGGTTGCACTGGACCAGAGCCATAATCACCATATGAATGAAGGTGTCATGTCACTCTAAGTTCAATTTAATTCAGTTAAATTATTTATAGTTCCTTTAAAAATAGACATTGTAACAGCGCAGAGATCTGGATGTAGATCTTGATTCAAGAATTCAAGTATAAATTGTCCACTCCAATGGCATACAGCTGTGCTACTCTACCAGTAGCAGCTCATGACAACAGATTTTGGTCAGGCAGGATGTCATTAATAATCAAACAATATAAGGTTGTGAGACTATCACACTTCACTTAAATTTTTAGAGTAATAGGCAGTTGAGAGTCGACAACATACAGTCATGCAGTATACAGTCTACAATGTACAGGCACTGGAAAAAGAAATCCGGGACACAAGGCTATATATTACATTTACTGTATTTGGCAGACACCCTTGTCCAGAGTGACTTACACTTATCTCTTTCTGAGCGATTGAAGGTTAAGGGCCTTTTTCAAGAGCCCAACAATGGCAGCTTGGTAGTGCTGGGGTTTGAACTCATGACCTTCTGAGCAGTAGACCAACACCTTAACCACTTATCCTACACAGGGCCACAGGACAGCCTGCTGGAGCCTATCTCAGGGAACTCGAGTCACAAGGCTGGGGACCACGTAGACGGGGGACAACTGCACACACATTCACACACTACGGACAATTTGGAAATGCCAATCAGCCTACAACACATGTCTTTGGACTTGGGGAGGAAACAAGAGTACCCGATGGAAACCCCTGAAGCACAGGGGAACATGCAAACTCTGCGCACACAGGGTGGAGGAGGGATTTGAACCCCCAGCCCCCGAGGTTTAAGGCAAATGTGCTGGTCCCTATTGTAGATCAAAGAAAATAAATTGTTCTATTCATCCTAGACAACCTGTATACAGTTAAACTTGTTCCAGTTGCCACTTTTGACTAGCAGGTGCAATAATAATTGTATGGAAGCTAAGTGGCCAGTGAGTTCGCGGCCCCACGATCGTACTCCACCTAGAAAGGCAAGCATATCAATGGAACATCGGTTTATATCTGTCAAGCAGTTGAGCCACCACTGTACTCTACACAATGTAAACTATGTACAATGTAAAAGACAGCTTTTACTGGATTAAAATATATTTTTGAAACTTTTTACTATATAGTTCAACTAAATCCTGCTATACCTAAACTTAAACTGTTTTCAAGTAAAACGTCCATTGGGTGCTTTCCTGAGACTGTGATGATATTTCATCTGAAGTAACACATACACACAGACATAGTCAAGTATGCGTCTGGTCTGGACCTTGGTAGTTTCAGATGAAATAGTTATGTCTTCAATTTTGAGGCTGTCAAAAAGGTTTCAATAGACATAAATTGTATATACTTGCAAATGACGTCTTTTACTGTGCGCCATTAATATAGTAATACATATAAATGACTACATACAATCCTACATCCAGATCCTGAGTACAAAGAAATACTGTAAACACTCTGTTTTTCTCATCTCATTTTGGGAGGAGTTCAGCATTGGCATTGGGACAGTTTCCTGGCTTCCTTTGTCAATGATGCAAACAATTTATATTTGCAGAGGGAGAAATAAAAAACAAACAAAAAAAAACATAAATCCTGCTTCAGAGGTTCAAAACCATACTGATAAATGTTTCTTATAAGAGCCAGTTATTTATTTCTTCTCCTTTTTTCCCCCATCTGTCTACTCTCCCTATACTTTTTTTTAAATCTCTCAAACATTTTAACCTAGTCAGCATGGCAAAAAATGTTGGTTTCCTGTTTGATTTAATAATTCAAAGAAATGGCTTGGTGAGAGCAAAGTATCGTTTATAGTGCTGCACTCCTGCTGAAGTCTACACATTTAACGATTAATGCAGCTAATTTTCCACCGCTAGCTCCCCCATTTTCAGTTAGGTCACTCTAGTATTAATCAACCTTTTTCTATTGAACAATTTACCAGTACCAAAATGAAAAAAATGAATGGAACGTCAGCTGAACTAAGTTCGTCTGCCCAATCAAACATGTATAAAAGATGGAAAAGAAGGTGAAACAGAGCCTCAGATACATCTAGTGAGATAGAAAATGAATCCTTATCATGTGAGGAAATTTTCTCAAAAGGTAATACATGGAGAAATATAAAAGGGAGTTTTCTTACATTTGCTCCAGCCACCATTGGGTTTCCTAATTCACACACAACCGACTGGGTGTCATTTCCCATCCTGTGCTCACAATTCAGAATCTGTAGGTCCTGAAACAAAGAGAAAAAACCCCACTCAATTATATCTCATTAAAGCAGCAATTATTCTGGAGTTTCACATCACTGTTTTCTTTGCTGGGGTGAACTAAAAATTAGGAGATACTGTTGTGAGATCCTGTCATGATGTGTTTTTGAAACTGAATGGTTCAGTAAACAACTAATGTAAGCTAACAAGTTTTTTTTTTTTTTTTGTAACTGGGAGCAACAAGCAGTAAAAAAGATGACACAAAAGTCCAATCTGATGGATGGAAGTCGCTCCATGTTGTGAAGAACCTACAACTGCCCTCTTGTTTTTTTTTTTTTTTAAATCTCACACTTGACAAAAGTTCTTGAATTTGTGGCATTTACTAACATAAAATCAGCGCAAAGCAAAATGAATTCCTACATGAAAGCTGTTTTCACATTTAATTGAATTAGCTGAGCGTTCCTTTACAGCCTCAACATACTTCATGCAGAAAAGTTGTTCAGTGTATGACATGCAGGGGCTTTGCTCACTGAGTCGTGTGCATGTCGTGATGACTGAACTTCATGGACAATCATGCTAGGTGACCAAGCCTGTCATTTGAAGTTTGCATACCCATACCTCTTCGTCAAGGGATTAAAAAGACACACAAATGGTTTTAAATTCATGGAGTGAAACTGGAATGACTTGTGTTCTATCATTTGTTTGTAGTTCAGCAACTCCTGCATTGCTGGAGTTTATGCTGACACTTTCTTCCTGTAGTCATGGAAATTTGAATAGCGCCACCTGCAGTACTGGAGCACTCGTATTCGACAGTCAATATGAAGCCACAAGCGTGTAAGGTCACATAGGTGGTTTTATCTGTGCGCAATGCTCACAGATGACGTCGCCGCATTAGGTATAACTACGGAAAGTTTTTTTTCATACATTTACTGGCTCTGCTACAGTATTTTTTTTTCAGTTGCTCTGTTCGGTCAGATGAAATACTTTGGTGATTACTATAGACAAAAATGCTGACTCATTTCCCTTTCCTGAGTACCTTTTATCAGGACTGGAAAATGCATCAAAGTTATTTTCTGTGGTAATTAATCACATACTATATATGAAGTACACAGAGATTAGTTAAAAAATACAACACAAAAAAAACCCGCCACAGGAGTATTCCTATAATATTAGGCTTAGCATCATATCCTCCCGTAGCGCAGTATGAGTAAACACAAAACCAGGCACAAACTAAATAAGCTGTTCTATTTAAAGTCACAGATAAGGGACCCTGTGGCGTGCGGTGAAGAGCCGTGGGAGGAAGAAAGGAAATATGGAGAGAGAACACGAGTGTGATGAATTCAGTAATGGCAATAACATAGTACATCTCTGAGGCCTCCCATCCTGTCATCTCTTTCCCACTCTCTCAATCATCTCTCTCTCTCTTCCTCTGCACCTTTGTCTCACCATACATCTCCACTGCTGGCAACTGCTTCCTCTCGGCCAAACAGAAACGTTCCCAAGGGAACACAGCCTGATGCAGTCATGTTAATCACATTACAAGCCACTCTCTAACATGTGCTGCAATTACCAGAGAGAGACCACGCCTGCTAAACTAATAACACAGTGAAAGAGTGTAGTAAAGATTGTGATCTTAATAGTCTGTTTAGTTCTGGATAGAGAGAACTATTATATCAGTATTCATGTAGATTGCATGAATCCCTCGGTTCCATGTGCCATGGTGGAAAATCCCATGCTGTGTGCAATGCATCTTGATGCATTGTACATTTGTGGCTTGATAAAGAATGTTAGCTGTAATTAAATCAACATTCAGCTCATTCCAGGCTTGTTACTCCATGTTTGTGTTTTTAGTTTTCTGGCAGAAATGGGTAGCAGATTGGAACATGCAAAGCATTCGGACTAAACACAGCAAAATGGATGTTCCACAAGCCCTCTTCAAACAAGCATCATCGTAAACGTAAAACTAAGCTATTGTACTGAAGTTAATACAGTTCCTCAGAGAGCAAACAAACTAAATGGCAGAAAAATAATCTAAACTCTAGGATGGAATGGAGGGCCCAAAATAGACAACAACAATGAAGAGAACTCAAAGAATGAGTCGTATTAATCGGACTAAGTTCAAAGGACTGAACTGAATATTTAGTCTCACACAAAACCACACTGTTAAATCACAACATACAATTGCAAATTGTATACGTCCACTAGAATTTACTGAATTTGGGCCTCATTTATTAAAACGAACAAATTTATTCGTAAATCATTCTCAGGAGCAATCACATTAGAAATTTGGTATTTATGAAAAGCTAGTTATTTCGGGAAAAACTCGTTCGTATCCTATGTGAGCTCCTGGAGTTATGTAAATTTCCATATAAGGAGACTCACTAATTTGATCACAACTCGATTGATTGACTTCAAATTGTATAATAGTCAAGACTTACAGCAATTTTGTATACAAAATACACTGTCAAGTTTAAAACGATTAATTACTTTCATTTCACGCACAAATTTAATAAACATTTTATTAAACAGTCTCTCCAGAATTTAGCGATCGCAGAAATGAATGCAAAGTCGAACATGAGTACAGCTAAAAGGTCTCATTTACCAACAAACATCAATGTGAAAGACTGTGCAAAACAATTTCGTTAAATTGCAATCTCAAGTAATTTTCTGCAAAAAAAACCCTCTGCAAATTGTATTGCAAATTTGGGAAAAAAACCCCCCACAAAAATCCCAATCCGTAAAATGCTTTATGGACCGATTAAACTCAGTTGTCCCATATTATTAACTCCAAAGAAAGCAATCCATAATAAATCCATAAACTGGGGGCAGTGTTGGCTTGGTGGTTAAGGCTCTGGGTTACTGATGGGAAGGTTGGGGGTTCAAGCCCCAGCACTGCCAAGCTGCCTCTGTTGGGCCCTTGAGCAAGGCCCTTAACCCTCTCTGCTCCAGGGGTGCTGTATCATAGCTGATGCTGCACTCTGACCCTGACATGCTGGGGTATGCGAAGATAATAATTTCTCTGTGCTGTAACGTCTACGTGACCAATAAAGACTCATCATGAATTAAGACCAAAAGGATTAGCCATAGCCATTCAATTGTAGAAAAAAGTAATGGCTCCCTCAAAAAAAGGAGTTCGAGTTAGTGTGTATTAATGGAAGCTGACGAGTTGCAGTGGCTGAGCTGCATTACTGGAAGATTTAGCACACTCCGCAGTTACGAGATGCTCATTCACCGTTTAGTCCTCGTTTTGTTGTTTTCAGCTTTCTTTGCGCATTGCCTTTCATGGAATTTTGTTAGTGTCACTAACTGTAAATCCGCTTCTCTTGGTATTTTACAGCTGATGGACATTTTGGAACATATGCACGTGAATTGTAGACAGTGCTATCAAAATATATCCTAACAACCACGATTTTGTTTATCGGCTTAGCATGCAGATTTAGTAATTCTGCTCTGGTTACCATAATCATCCTCTAATAATCTGCAAATTGAACATGATAATGTTCATAGCCATTAAATCTATTTCAAAAGATCACAAACTGAGCTAATATACTGTATATAATCTAAATCTGGTCTTTTTTTCCATTACAAAAATACAAAGAAAGCCGTTGTTGCTGTTTAAAAAAAATCTAACCGAAATGAATATATGAATATAATCAAAATCATGACAGGGAATCATGACATTTATGACAGGGAGCACAGAATCTCCCCATTACACTGAAAACTAAGAGATTCTACACAGATTAAAGAGCAGAATCACTGCCTTGTATAATCTTGATAAAATGTAATGAGAATTACATTGTGGGTAATGTGGTTTACCTCCCGTCGGCGCTCCATGCCATTGTAGTCCGCCTCTGGTGGGAGATGCACCACAAGCTCCGCCTCATATGCGCCTTCTCCATGATTGGCTGCCATGATGGTAAGCATCAGTGGGTTTTCATCACCAATGGCCAGCTCTGTCCGGTCCCTACAGTTGGCAAGTAGAAAAATAAATGAAATACTTAACACTATTTAAATGTTTTCATTGCAAATGGTAAAAGCTTTCATAGGTTTAAAAAAAAAAAAAAAAAAACGCTTTAAAGCTTTTAATGTGAGGTAATGTAGGGAAAAACCCTACAACACACTATCTTTGAACATCCAGATAAAACATGGCCTCGATCAACTCCACACAACATAAACGACACGAGTACAGCTCAGCTCTTCAAAGAACTCAAATAAACAGGAAAACGTTCACTTTCGGGCACACACACGGACAAGATGGACTCACATTTTAGCGAAGAGCTCAAGATCTGGGACACACATGTTGTCCTCTCCACAGTCCAACAAGATGTTCGCCTGAGAGCAAGAACAAGGACAAACAAGTCTCTAATTGCTGTTGTACAATAACATATACATTCGTCTTGTATTTTAGTGATGTCTTCTGATATAAGCTCATTTAGACACACACACTCACACACACACCTGTTCACGGTGCAAGGTCATGCTGTAGTGATCCAGTATGGGTCGTAGCTGGAGGCCAGATAAAGGAGACGTCTGATCCAGACTGTAGTTCAGAGCTACACTGATAGGACTCAGCTTATCTCTAAATTCCGTCTCATTCTGAAGAAAAACACCAACAAAAAAATATTATTTTGTGCAAGACGTCTCCTAGTAACTCTACTGCCATGATTGAACTCTTTTTACCAGCAGCCAAATTTCCATCTATTTTGTGTTCTCCATTAAATATATCTGTGATGTCACACTCCACAGTAGTGCTTAATGGGTCATATGAAAATAGACAGTCAGGGCTTTAAGAATGTACAGAATATTTTCATAAATATTAAATTTTTTTTTTTTTACCTAGCCTGCTAGGTTTAAATTATAATTTTATTGTGGCAGTTGTAAACATTGTTTTCCTATCAACAAAACTTTAGGCCCTATTTACACTAGTGCGTTTTTGTTTTAAAAATGGCATAACGATCTTCAGAAACGATATCCGTACACACTACACGACTGAAAACGCATGTCACATGACCATTCAAGCACACTAGGCATGCGCATGCAAGTGTAAACAGGAAGTTGCTAGTCCAAACTGGCGTTCCATGTAGGGCTTACGCTGCTTGAAATGAGATTTGTTGCCGATTGTAAATGAACACTTTACAGTTGCCTTTATGACTGTAAGTGATTCCCTTCAAATGCTATTGAAGTTAGAAATGTGTATACCACTGTCGTATGTAACTTTAGAGAGGGTCCCTTAATTTGTGCATATCTGCGAATATCGAACGTCAAATGTCAAGCCAACTTTATGCCAGTCTGCTAGATTTGTCTTCTCTTGTGGCTTGTCTGTACAATCCCACCACTACTCACACAACCACCAGAGTTACAATAGTATCGGCAATCCATTGCTCTTCCTGTGAGACTCGGATGTGAAGACACAGTGTACTGTGAGAAAAGGTTAATTTGTTATAACTCTATCAATTTCTTCTTTTCTATTAGAACACGTCATATTAAAAAAAAATAAAAATCCATTTACAATTTCATGCTGTGGAACATCTATCTATCTATCTAAACAAGTTAATTCCTGATATCACTTCTGTTATAGCAGCTATCAGCAACAGTAGTTTTTCTCTCCAGCGTCTCTTTTCTCTCTCTCTCGAAGGTAATAAAATTAAAAATGCAGCTTGTCATGTTAAAAAGAAACTGAAAAAGCTGTGATGGAAAACTCCATCCAAAAATATATAAATATGTCCTTAACAGAAAAATTTGACCATATCAAGAATTACACACTTTTCAAAATCTGTTCATGTAGAGCATCTCTGCGTAAGCTGTTACTATAGAAATGATAACGTATTAGAAATGCAGCTACTCTCACAGCTGCTGTTACAGAAAATTAATCAACACATTCTGACCAATCAGAATCGAGAATTCTACATCAATGTCCTATAATGGATTTTAATTTAGTACATTTAATGTCGACACATTTGCAGTACATTATATATAGTTTCAGAAGAAATCGTATCGTGAAACAGGTATTTGAGTGGTTAGAGTTTAAGGAATCAATAGGACTTTTTCAAATTAAGATTTTAAAATGAAATAGGATGACAATTTTTGACAAAAATAACAATCAGTTCTGTTATTCTTTTCATGATATTACATAATACACAGTATATTACAACATCTGCTGCCATGTGTTCTGAAGATGTTTCTAATGGACAGAGAACTAAATAGTGTACAATGCACTGTTGTATGTAGTGTGTGTGTTACATGAGATCTCAAATGCATCAGTTTTCCTCCCCTCACTCTCCTTCCTGCTCTGTTCCTATCATCCTCTGACATCACAGTATGTGCTTGGAATTTTAAAGAAATCAGATAAAATGGTTTAATAAATGCCTCTGTGCTGCAGAGCCAAGGACAACAAATAAAACCCTTTAATTAAGTTTAGGGAGTTGGGGTGTTGTGCGTGTGTGTGTGTGTGTGTGTGTGTGTGTGTGTGTGTGTGTGTGTGTGTACTCTGATCCATAGGGAAATGTTCCATTGCAGTCTCATGGTGATACAGTAATGAAAGCGGGTTATATCAGATTAACAGAAGGCTGGGTTCTGGGATTAATCATTAGTGACTTCCTCTACACACACACACACACACACACACACACACAAACACACACACACCCTCAACAAACTGACCAAGCATCTCAGTAATGAAGCAATCTTCATTTGATAAGAGTGTGATTTCTGTCTGATTTGGCTAAAAGTCTACTTTCCCAGAGTCCATATCAGTCAATCACAAAATTCCAATTTTTTCTCCTTAACTCATTAACCCCTGCCATCATCAATAATGAGAATCTGTTCCTGGTTCAGTGTGTAGTCTCACGGATCAAAGCTAGAAATATTTCACTTTTCACAGCAATACTACAAGCTGCTTGGCTTGGCCCATAAAACCCTTTCCCATGGTTCTGTGTCCTTCAAATAAACACATATTAAAATATTTCAGGCTTATTTGGACTCTTGTGGTCATTTTGAAGACACTCTAAAATGTATGGAATACAATTTGTGATGCAGAGCTTCGCATGATGGTAACTACATCTGGGTATTCTAGACAGATCTGAAACCAAATGAATGCTAGGTTCCCATATGATAATGATGATGATGATAGTAACAATAATAATCATCATCATTATTGGCCATTTTATACATAAAGGTGCACTTTGTATACTATATTACTGGCTATACTTATTGCTGCGGAAACTGACAAAAAACTCAGTGCCAGATGTCTGTATGTCGGGAGGCTTAGCAAAAAAAAAACAAAAAACAAAAAAACTACTGTGTGTGCTATGGTGTGCCTGATATTAATGTTCCATTTATTGTACCTCATCAAGAAACTGTGACCTGTGCCAAGAACTGCCTACTAAATGAGCTCTGCAAAATATTTATTGCGGTGTAAAAGCCCTTATGAAGTGGTACGGTCAAGGCAGACTGCTTGGGACTGAAAAGGAAGTTCAGTTATGATGATGTGCTAGTATCTAAAGTTCTTTTTAAATAAATTTTTTCTTTGTCAGAATATATAAAATGTGTGAAGGACATTAATACAAATAATTTTCCAATTGATTCCTATTGGTTTTAAAAGACAGAATATACAGAGTAAGCTACTTTGTAAATTAGTTCCTCCAGAATTTTGCTTGATTTTGCAATCACAGAAATTCATGCAAAATCAAGTAAAATCCGCGATATCCAGAGGAGCTTGCAATTTTTTATAAATTACCGCAGATTTTCCACAGATTCGGGCCAAGACATGCCGTGTGACATCATTCGTGCATTCAGCTAAAGCCCTGTTCGATTCTCGTGCACTGAACATGAGTACAACCACATGAATGTAAGAAATTGAACTTTGGTTTTCACGGATTCTTCAGTTATCTGTTCTGAGTTAATGCATTGATTGCATTTGCATGTGCGAAGGTGATACATAGGTTGCATTCTGTAACATGGATGCATTGTTTGCATTCGTTGATGCATTGGCTGCATTTTGTTATGATGATGATGGATCCTGTCAATATGTCTGCATTCTGTTAAGTTAATGCATTGTTGGCATGCTGTAAAATTGAGGAATAGCTTGTGTTCTGTTAAACTGCAAAAGAGTACAGATTAACATAAAACCATATAAAACAAAGGGCACTTTAAAAATGAAAAGTATGTTTTTTACATTTTATGTTAATGAATTTCACAGATTCATATTTGAACTGGAATGTTGAAATTTTATTCTTCATTTTTTTTTTTAGGATTCTCCTTTTATATATAAATATATATTAGATATTATATATTAGAGAGCCCAATGGTTCTTGAGGTCAGAAAAGTAATAAAAATGTGTATTGACTGTTGTCTGTGGTATACTTTTTAATTATAGTAAGTGATTACATATGTGTTTTCACTGGAAGTAGTTTAAAAGAAGAATCCTCTGCTTGAAATTTCGCCAATTCAGGTAGTTTTCCACAAAAAGATGCAGAAAAAATACAGTTTTGAAGAGGGGATTAAAGAGGAGTTATGGAAGTCAAACTTATGAGACAAGATGGCATGATGAAACTGAAAGGGCCAGATTTGCTTACTCTCAGGTAGATGGTGTGGTTCAAGCATCTGTGCCGATCTCGCTGGCCCAGACGCATCTGCAGCGAGCGGTGGTGCTGATGTGAGTCGAGGAACAGAACCCGCTTCACGGCACCTCGCTGCTTTAGTGAGTCTAACTGCAGCTCCATGTTCAGAGCTGAGAGAAATTTGAGGTTTCTTATTAATATTGTATATGTAGTTAGTGTAGAAATAAAGGCAGAATCATCAACAAACTGTGTTTATGATAATCTGTATTCTATTATATTCAATTCTGGAACCAAATATGTTATAATCCACTGTCTCTTATAATATTAATAAGCGTAGATAAACAGTGGGGGAAAGTTTTGAACACATCAACATTTTTTTCATTAAATATATTTCCAATGAGGCTATTCACAATGAAATTTTCACCAGACATCAGTATTAACTCAAGAAATCTGGAAATTTAAAGAATTCACAACATTAAAGTCCATAAATAAAGTTATGTGTAATAAAGTGGAATGACACAGGAAAAAAGTATTGAACACACTAAGAAAAAGCAGTTCTCCAAGGCAAGGTAAGGCAAGGAACCAGATGAAATTCTTTATATTTCCGGATTTCTTTAGTTAATACTGATGTCTGGTGAAAATTAAATAATAATTAATATATCATATATCATTTGCTTTCACTCGCATGTATTCAATGAAAAATGTTTGAAAAAGAACAAACCTAAACAAGGTCTCAAATGTAACGGAAATTATTTTTTTCATAGCATATGTGCCATATTTTCCAGATAACAAACCAATAACCCATTATAGAAACAACCAAATGAACATATTTTGATGTAAAGTGCTTTTAAATTCCTTTTAATTAACTGAATTGTAAGTCACAGCAGCTGCTAGAGACAAAAAATACTCTTTTGTAATCAGAAATATAAGGTATACACCAGTAATGATTTACCAAATTTGACTTACCAACGCTGTCTGGGATTCCAATACCAGAGACTTTAGCACAGACGTCCACTCTCAGACTGAAAGAGAGCATAAGCAGACATGGATAAGACTGCATTTGTGTTAAATGTGAGATCCCTAATTATGACAATTACAATTCCATGGCCTCCATAAGCATGATATAAAATAAAGAACTTGCCGAATAATAGGATGTGCTGGATCAAGCTGCTGAATGATGATGATGGAAGAAATATTGTTCAATATTGATGGGATGCAAATTGGGATTAATTACTTTTATGTAATGTTATGACATTTGACAACAAACAAATAAATAAATGCCATTGGTTTCTCACAGAAAACTCTACACTTTCTATCCCCCAATTTTTTTCAGGGTTAAAGATAAGTGCTTGTATGTGAAGGCAGTAGTCTAAATGTTATTAAAAACCCTGTCTCGGACATTCATACTCAAGAAAAATCTGGCATCCTTGGAGGAGTGAACTAGGTGATTTGCATAATCTTAAAGGGGTGCCCAGAAAATCAACTGCGGCAGTCGTATAAACCAATTCTGAATACATATAACTTTCCCTCTCATAAATATTAATGTGACTTATGGACAAAGTCGCAGACTTTGAATACGACCCTTTGTTAGTTCCTAATAGTCTTTTAATAACTGTCCTCTATGTGAGCTCCATGAGACTAACATCCTATTCCACTTTCATTAATCACTTCCTCTTCCTGCCCTGGGTACATGATGATACTCTTGGTAATCGAGTACTAGTTCAGAAATCCCGAAAGTTTAAAGGTTAAACTAGTTATTGTTGGCCAAAGCCATTTCACTCCACTGCCATGATATATGACTACTGGCAAAACACACATACGTAGGTCAAATACTTGGTTAAATTGTAAAAACCACCCTAATAATGTTTCTTCAACCATTAGTATGGTTTAAGTGTGTGCTCCCAATTCGCTTATGTAATACTAACTCTTACATGGTGAAATTTGCTTGTGAAAAATAATCATCCATCGCATCCACCAATTCAGCCAAATGTACCATTTCAATTTCTAAGAACGTTTTGAAGTGGTTTGTTTTTCATGCCGTAAGATTGTTCTGCAGCCTGTACTGTACCTTCATTCCTTTATTATATTAATTTGCAACAACCACCATGCACATATGTTATCATGTCTGATATCGACACGGGAAGGCTCCATCCTCTGAGCCGCACAATTAATTTGGAGGAATTTAAAAATGGTGGCGCTATGAGAAATTACCTAGGGCCTCATGCAATTCATCCCCTGCCCCCTTCACTCTTTATTTCCTGTTTTTGTTTTCTTTGACTTTTCAAATGACCAGTTTTTCCTGTAGAAAAACATTAACTCAGTGATGCTGCAGACCGAGTGATCAGAGGTAACGAAGGCTATTCTATTAAATGAGTTATCTGAGGTGATGAAGGCTGTGGAATTAATCCTGTGATCTGAGTAAAGAATGCTATGACGCTAACTGAGAAATATGATGTAATAAAGGCTGTGGTGCTAACCAAATATTTTAAGGTAATGAATGCTCTGATGCTAACAAAGTTATGGTGCAAAAGGCTTTTGAGGTAACAAAAGCTATGGTGTTGACTGAGCTGATGAAATGAAAGCTATGCTGCTAACAGAGTGATCTGAGGTGCTAAAGGCTATGCTGCTAACCAAGTTATCGGAGGTAATGAAGGCTATGCTGCTAACTGAGTGATCTGAATTAAAAAGAAAAAAGACTATGCTGCTAAACGAGTGAGGTAATGAAGGTTATACTGCTAACTGAGTGGCCTGAGGTAATAAAAAAAAATAAAATAAAATGAAATAAAATAAAAAAAAACAAAGCCAATGTCACTAAAGGTAATGAAGGCTATACTGCTAACTGGGTGGTCTGAGGTAAAAAAAAAAAAAAAAAAACCTATGCTGATAAACAAGTTATTGAGGTAATGAAGGCTATGCTGCTAACTGAGTGATCTGAAGTAAAAAAGGGAAAAAAGGCTATGCTGCTAACTGATTGATATGAGTTAAAGGATATGGTGCTAAGTGAGATAACAAGGCTAGCAAAATCATTGAGAGATTATCATGATCTACATTTTTGGGCTCATGGCTAGGGAAATCTATACAGATATTGTTGTGCAGTGAATTTTACATGTTTTTTCTAGTTTTCTAGAACTATAGCAAAGAAGTAAATGTTCACATATTTGAGGTCAATTATTAGGGAAAATTGTTTCAAAATCTCCAACCTGTGTGCATTTCCACCTGAACTTTGTGTTTATGTCTGAATCTGTCTGTGTTCCTGCATTGCAAGAATCATAGGGCCGTAATAACTGAACTGTTTAACATAATCAGTAATAGTTTTTCAGCTTGTACAGTGTGTTCTGGGACGTGTGGCAACCACACACACACACACACACACACACACATTCTCACACCTCCCATCTCCACTTACGTGTGAGTGTGCGTATTTCTAAAAAATCTGAATGATATTCAAGTCTGCAATTTCACTTACAAATTCCTAATTCCATCCAAACGGGCCGAATGCGTGCGATTCTGAAATAGCTCACAGTCACGCACATTCAACCCTCGGACCGAGCGTGTAAGTTTTAATTATCCGTAACCACCTGGTGTTGTGCTCCATGTATGAATATGAATATGCATTACCCACAAGACTGCATTTGAGTCTCCGTGGACACCAACAAGACAGTGGTTTCCAAGCACTGACTGAAATCATGGCGACCCTGCCATGACCTCTCTGCTACGGTCACGTGTGTAATGCTATGAGCAAAATCACATGCGTGCATTTGTGTGTGTGTGTGTGTGTGTGTGTGTGTGTGGGTTGGGACAGCATATATTTGTTCAGCAAAGGAAAGAACCCTGCTGAATAACTTCATGATGTTTCTCTGTCAGCCTCGTTAAGAACGCTCCTCATGAGGATGGTAATTACCACACACACACGAACACACACCAGCGCCCGGGGGACGACCCCTGACCTGTGCGTTGACCCTGTAGGAACTCTTCCTTACTTGCAGTCTATCCACCAGCTACAATTACCGCATACAACTCCGACTTAATAGCATCCGGTGTGTGTGTAGGTGTGTGAGTGTGTGTGTGTGTGTGTGTGTGTGTGTGTGAGTGTGTGTGTGTCAGTCCAGTCTGTACAGTACTTTTTCAAATGCCTTAGGCAAAGGCTGGACTATTACTGTGCTATCAGTGCTTAGACATGGCGTCCTGAACTCTTCACACACACACACACACACACACACACACACACATACACACACACACACACACACACACACACACACAGCAGGGTTTGATTCCACAGATGAAGATGAAACAAAACCATAAACATGAAAGGAAACAGGAACACTGGAGCTTTACATTTTACAGGTCTGGTGTCTCAAAAAAAAAGAAGAAAATCTAAATTGGACTGAGATAAAATAAAATTATACATAATAATAAATAATCTGACTTTTCCCCAATTTTGAACTAAAGCCTGTTTTCTTGCTGATGGAAAGATGTGCACAAAACGTGCCCTACATGACGGCCATATGTTTAAATAATGTGTTTAATTTTAAGCCTATACTTAATACATCACTCACAAAACAGGCCACGCCCACCGGCACAAAAAAAAAAACAATCAAAATGGCTGCAATTAATACATATGGTCCTCTCTCTGCACAGTCTGCACATTTGTTTTAATAGGCTACTCTCTTGTTATTACAGTATTCCACACCTTAGTTGTCTGTTTTCCCAAATCTTCTACTGCTTTATACCCAGTGTGAGTGGGTGTGAGTGTGTGTGTGTGGGTGCCAGACCTAACAGACACACACCCCAAGCATCAAAGAAATCCACAGCGATTCACAAAGAGGGAAAACAAAAAGGCTGCATATAAATGTGGGTTTGTGTGTAACGTTCTGTGTTTAAGCAGAACGTTCAGTTTCCTTACACAATCAGTGTCACCACTCAACCAGAACAGCTGCATTCATGTGGACGTAGAAAACCCCCTAACCTCCCTCGGTGTATATCCCAGAAAAAAGCACACACACACACACACACAGTACAGTAATATAGTAAACCTTAGGGGAATCTATCTAGGATCTAGCTGGTCTTGGTGAGACACTTACCAGGGAACCATGGTATTAGAGGTGGGCATGAGGCAGGTCTTGTTCTCCGGGTTGAGGATTTTGGGAGTTAGGATGAGCTGAGCGTCCACTGTAACCACAGGTCTTGCTCTGAAGACATTGACATCCACATGAAAACAGATCCAAAGCAAAGCAAACATTACTGCTTGAAGATGTTTTTTCCCCACATATGAACTCATACATATACATTTTAACATTATAAAATTAGATTGATGGCAAATTGACAAAAATGCATTTGGGAAATCAGGTGTTCCTGGAATTTTAATGGGCACCATGTATATACATTAGGCAAGCAACCGATTATGTCTACATCTGAATGAACAGAAAATGTGTTCTAAATGGAGAAAACATACAGCCTCGGATTCTTCTGAGATGCTTTTCTGCTCAATACGGTTTTAAAGAGTTAGCATAGCCTTCCTGTCAGATCAGACCAGTCTGGCCATTCATCTCTGTCTCTGAGCTCTCTCATCAAAAAGGTGTTTCCCCATGGAGACGCTACCCCCCCCCCCCCTTTTGTAAAGTATACCATCAAGTGTAACACAACAAAAAAAATACATTACATGATTACATTACAAAAATTACATGTATCAGTTTCTGACACGCAGTCTTTTTCTGTACCTGAATCTCTCTTTTTTTAAAGGGCTTATAATGTTTGTCAGTTCTACAACACCATTATGTTGTACCGTGTGTAAGACAGCGTATAAAAAAATGATTCATGTGTGAAGACAAATCGAAGACTCCTGGTTGCCTACGAAATGTAACACCAAGCCAAATCCTAGTGACACATCATATGAATTCATATTACTGTGAGTAAATAAGCAAAAACAAAATAAGCTGAAACTTTTCAGTCCCTCCAGGATTACATGATTTTGAACGCAAAATAAAGCAAACTCTTCAATATCGGAGGAGCTTGCGATTTTTCAAAATTACTGCAGATTTTCCGCAGATTTGGGCCAAGACGTGTCATGTGACGTCATCACATACATACATTCAGCCAAATCCATCTTCGATTCACATGCGTAGAATATGATTATAGATAAAAGCTCTCATTTACCAACAAACCTTACTACGAAAGACCACGCAAAACAATTTCGTCCAATTGCAATTTCGCCAATTCAAGTAGTTTTCTGCAAAAAAGCATAAAATCTCCACAAGTCGCATCGCAAATTTTGAAACAAGCCGCAGCAAAATCAAGCATTTTTGGCCAGAATAATCCCCAAAAAATTCTGCAAAATCCTGAACGGACTGACTTTTTATCTGTTTACAGTTGCGTTTAATGTTGTGGAACGTCCATGAAACCAGTTAGTTCCTGTTGTCGCTTACGTTATGGCAGGTGTAGGCTTTCATTGTCGTTTTAAATCGCTCGCCGTCTACACTGGTGTTTTCAAACGTTTTCCAAATAATTGCTCGTCCACACTGAAAAGTCTGAAAACGCTTACATCCCTATACTGCGCAGGCGTAAAAACGTTTCCGTCAGGTGTTTATTTACTTTCCGTCTCTTTGAATTGATGCGGCTCTGTCGAGGAAAAGCTGAAAAAATGCATTCTGAAGGTTGTACAAAGTGACATTAATCTTTAATAACGCTTTCAAACTGGATAGCAGGCACAACAACCGCAGAACAACTTCATCCCAAAATCGTCCCAAACCATCGTCCCAAAGTCAATGGGATTTTTTAAAATGTTTTTTTTTTTTGTTAAATGCCTGAAATAAGCTCTGTGGTGAACACAACCTCAAGATATATTCACGTTTTATCCTACAACATAAAACACATCAGTAATACCCCACTCGCGATTCTGTTAAGCTTTTACGTTTCTTAAAAAAGACGGTTGCTATCAAGTGCCTAAATGGGACTACAGAGGTTGTCGGGGACATTAAACATCATCACGTCGAACAGGAAAACTCCTCTACTATAGCCTCGGTGTGTTTCTACTCACGCTCTTGCAAAACTTTCAAACTTGTAGATTGGTCAATTTCTAGTATTTTCCAATTGCAGTGTTTTTTCAAATTGTAGTGCTATAAAACGTAGCGGTGGTGACGTTGAAGTTAACTTTTTACTTGTGGCGATTGTACTTAGGCTTGAAAAATCATAAAAGTTGTGTTCATTTGTGAAGATTATCTTGATGAATAAGAATCATAAACTTTTGTGGGTCACAGGGCTTATTTTCTGTAATAATCCAAAAGCCCATGGAAAAATCCTGTTGGTTTTTTGTCAAGGGAACTGGGGTGATGCTAACTTCAGGGTTGGCCTATTAGACAAAAAAAAAAAAGTTATCATGCTAGGGAGAAAACTGAAAGACTTCCATCCTAAAAGTTACAGCTATACCCCTGACTGTTAAAAAGTGCTGGTAAACTCTCCCTTTCTGTATTTCTCTCTGTATGGAGGCTTGCACTCAGCACTGGGTTGGTATGGTCTGCACTTATATAGCACTTTTTTTTAACCTTAGTGGTTCCAAAGTGCACTCACACAAACTCATACACCAATGGTAGCAGAGCTGCCATGCAAGGCGCTAACTGGCCATTTTGAGCAACTTGGGGTTCAGTGTCTTGCCCAAGAACACTTCGGTATGTGGAGTAATGTGGGCTGGGAATCGAACCGCCAACCCTACGATTAGTGGACAACCCGCTCTACCACCTGAACCACAGCCACCCCTTGATAACATTACCTTATGCAAACTAACTGGAATCCAGGCCTGCTCATCGTTTTAACACTTAAAGTGTGACACACCAGACCAGTGTGTGTGCAAAAACGTGTGATTTCGGACATGTTATTGAGTATGTGTGTGGCTTTGTGGCAGGAAGTGAGCAGGGAAACAAAATCAAAGAAAAAGAAGCCACAGGATTCAAAGGCTGTATTCAACTACGACCACTAAAGGTTTTCTCAGTAGAACGTAAACAAACAAACAAACAAACAAACAAACAAAACAAAATTGGTCATCTGGTCACATATGTGGTAGTGCTGCATCATTAAACACACACACCATTACACACACTGACACACACCGAGGTCAACAGCGAAGCCCTGATCTCTAAACTGTTCTTTCCAATGAAAAACACTCTGACTGCTGAGCCACTCACACTGATGAGAAGAACATGTGGAAGTGTTTGTGTAATGATGCTGAGTGTGTATGTGTATGTGTGTATGAGTGTGTGTGTGAGAGAGAGAGAGAGAGAGTGTGTATGTAAGAGAGAGAGAGAGAGAGAGTGAGAGAGAGGGATATGGAATGTGTGTATGGAGTTGAAGGCATGTTACTGCACTACATCAACTCTCCTTGGTCAAATAGGATTACATATGTTGTGTGTGTGTGTGTGTGTGTTTGTGTGTGTGTCTTACCTGTACACCCCGACTTTGTCAGCTCCAAAAGCACCAACAATTAGATCTACAACGACAAAGAGACAAAGTGTAAAAGGTGGAAGTAGAAGATTTTTTTTGTAGAAAGACAGACAAAATGCACGTGTGTGTAAATGTGTGTGTGTGTGTGTGTAAGCGTGTGTGTGTGTGAGAGAGAGAAAGAGAGGGGACAGTGTGTCAGCTTCAAAGCATGCCGCAGCTGGGAGTGATTTGAAGCTCTCCAGCAGTCTCCATCACACACAGACGTCTCACATTTTACTCGTATCAACACACACACACACACACACACACACACACACACACACACACACACATACACACACACAGAGACACACAGAGAGACACACACACACAGACACACGTCCAAAGAACTAAAAATATCCCATGGTTTCCGCTTAAGACACTGACACACATCAAAAACAAAGACAATCAAATAGCTGTCTGACTTCTCTGATCCAAATAACACACACACACACACACACACACACACACACACACACACACACAATACAAAGCTAGATGAATGAATTATATATCATATTTTCCTGGTCAGGATCACGACGGATCCCAAGCCTATCCCGGGAATACTGGGTCTCGAGGCCGGGATACACCCCGAATGGGTCACCAGTCCATTACAGGCCACACATTCATACCCTCATCCACACCTAGATGTAATTTTAGCGATGCCGATCTCCATACCAACATGCTTTTGGGAGGAAGGGAAGAAACCGGAGAACCTGGAGGAAACCTACGCGAATGTTGGGAGTTCATGTGAAACTCCACACAGACTGTAACATGAATTCAGGATCCAGCCTTGAGGTAATGCCGTGCCACTGCCCACACATCTTTACACAATATGAAGAGATCTATCACTTCTAATACTAAATGTTTGTTTTGATACTACTACCCCCGAATAACAAAGGTCACTTCTTAAATTCCCGAAGATTTCAATATTGAGTGAACACAATACAACTTTAGGATTCCAACCACTGAAATCGTGTCTTTTGAGTTCAGCTTACTACAAACACACACACACACACACACACACACACACACACATGAAGTTGTTAACACTTAGTAGTAGCACCTAAAAAAACTAGTCACAAACCTAAAATTCTGATAAACACTCACGTTTTAAAATGTATTTAAAATGCATTCTAATAGATTTACATTACTTTGCATTAGCTCTGTTAGCAGACTAGCAGTGTAAGCTAACTGCACTAGCTATGTACACACTTACAAGAGGCACCATCATATGCCTATATATCTTTATATATCTTCTTCTAGTTAAACACGAATTAAATAATGTACTTATCAGAGTGAAAGCTGGTTGTTTGATTTACATGTTACATGCCAGGCTTTGGATTTGTTTTGTTAACAGATTAGCAGCGCAAGCTAACCGTACCAGTATAAAAAAAAACACTCTAGAGACACCAGTCATCTCTGCTGCTTCCTTCCAAGGTTTAATTTTCTTCGTAATATCTTTATATACATTTAATGAGAGGTTGTATATGACAGAATAAGAAGAAAACATGATTCTAAGTTTTTCTTCCATTTTTTTTCCAAGTCAAGCAGTACATAGAAACTAATTGCAGGTAGGAACTAAAGTTGTGAGAGCGGGGGTGAAAAAATGTTGTACCACATGAGCCATATGTTTGGTTAGAGGAATCATTTGAGCCAATCATTTGGATTTGTCACTTTACCGCTATGAGAATGTCTCAACTCACGTGCCACTTGTCTGAAGCTGAAGTGCTGTTGTAGCTCTGTCTTGTGCACATACATAGAAAATGAACAGTTACCTGCCACATTGTTGTTCACTAGAGTGAACGCAGGGTTACACACACAGAAAAAAACCCACATCCTATGAATATGCAAATTAGAAATGCCTCCTACCCTACACCCTACATTCACCCCACCCTGTTCCCATGGTAAACTATTATAATACCAGAACAGATTTTCATACTGGATGCTGACAGGCGCTTACATGTTATGATGCAATACAACTTGATGTTCAATAACACAGTTGAGGTCATATGTCTACATAAGCCTCTGAAAAATGTTCATACTTAAAAATAAATAAGAGGGATCATAAAAATTGCATTTAGTGTTTTTTTTTTAGTTCTTCCATGAATTTCACATAACATACAGTCGACAAGTCACGATAATACCTGAATTTACACAAATGAACCAGTTCAAAAGTGTACATACCGAATGTTGTTATCTGGATGATCAACGATCATTTAGTGATAGTTGTTCATGGGAGTAATGGAATACATGTAACGTAATCAGGAAACATAAAAACTGCTAACTCTAATCCAAAAAACAAAGGAATCAGATTACAGGTACATTTTGTAAAACCAAAGAAATTTATCTTTTGACATAACACAATATAGACAGCTGCTTGATTATAGTTCTAGTTCTCTCTTAACAGTCACGGCTCACATGAGCAACCTCCTGGTGCATGCGCAAATAACTTTTGCAATAAAGTTAATTTGGTAGAAATGAACACAAATTGTTCTTTGAAATGCTTTTGTTAGGGTGACCATACGTCCTCTTTTTCCCAGACATGTCCTCTTTTTCGGCCCTTAAAAATGTCCGGGATTCGGCTTTAGTTTCATTATGATGTGCTTATGGTCTAATACTGCATCATGTGTGCGCGTATTTGCATTGCTTTAACCCCCCACTGTAATTCCCGCCTTCTCGCACACAAATTGGTCATTTATAAAAGGCTTACAGCAACTATTGGCCAAATTCCTGCCTCTTAACCATTAGCCTACTCTCAGGGAACACGCGTAGGTGAAGTGCTGTTGTGTATGGCGTCGAACAGTTGCTTAACAATAGCAGCAAATGACAGCTGTCCTGAGTCGAAACAATGCCTATGACCATATAAGGTCATTTTTAATTTCATGTTATCACATTGGTTTGTATTACATGGCCATTCAAATGTGTAAATGATGGCAGAAGGTACACTCATGGCATCTGATATTTTATTTTATTTCATGGACATTCAAAAGTATGTAGTAAAAAAATTTAAGTGTGGGCAGAGTGAAACCAATTTTATTTATATATATTTATGTGATGCTAATAGTGTGACTTTTTCAGTGTGTTAAAGTCTGCATTCATAGTAACACAGCTTTGAACGCTTTGGTTTTCCAGCATCTTCTCCATATTTGACTCCTTTCGAACAGTCGCTATTTATGTCGAGATCCATCTTTTCACAATTGAGGGACTCAGAAACTATTGCAGAAGGTGCAAACAATCACTGATGCTCAAGAAGGCAACACGATACATTAAGGGCCAGGGGGATGTAAACTTTTGAACAGGATGATAGGTGTGTAAATTGTAACTAAAAAACATCTTCTGTCCTGTCCTAAAATGCCCCTGTCTAAAACCAGTAACAAATTTATTTTTCTCACACTATGACCTGTTGGTTCACTCGATTCCCCTGAAATCATTATAAACAACACATTTTATAACACTTGTGATTGTAAATGAAACTAACAATAGCATATATTTATCATAGAAATGTCATTAGTTATTATACAGTAGTTTCTGCAGATGCAAATTTAAACAGGCACGTGCACACACACATGCACACACACACACATGTACACACACCTGAGTAGAACAGTCTGCTGTTATTGGCAGCTCTCTTTTCTTCTAGTGACAGCTGTTTTAGCTATAACTGTCAATCATCTCTCCACACATTTTATAAAATTACTATTCAAACAAACTCGACCCATCATTAAACATCATTATATACTGATTTATAATCATCTATAAACCGCATTATGAGGATCCTGGAATGAGAGACTATCAATCACTACTTGCATTTGCAATTAAATCTAATTTAAAACTTCTATGCTACTCAGAGTGGTGTGGAAATACCTACGAACTGATGAAACTAACATTTGTAGAACCAAAATCCAACTCTTAGGCTTTTGTGTGTTCAGTTACTCAGTGATCTGGCGAAAATAATTTAATTCCGAGTGAGAGCTTTGACTGGAATGTTGTTTTTTTCCTGTGTGGGTTAATATGCAGTGATGTACGGATTGCTCCTGGAGGGCCTCTAGTAGTTGTCCAGAATCTGCGGCTTACAGGCAGGAATGTTCTAGCACACTTCCAGAAACCCTAATAAGTGGTGGGAGAGTTTTCTGATTCTCTGCTGATTCCAAAACTCTAAGAGGCTCCGCAACCAGGAATTTACATTTGGGTCATCCTGGAAAAGTGCCCGTCTAAAACCAACCCAAGAGACAAGGTTTGGTGATGTTGTGATAGAAAACACCTCAGAGTTCTGAAACATTTCAGTGCGAGATACATACATACACACACTCAGAAAGGAAGGATCTTTCTTTTGCTTCAGTCTATAGAAGCGCTGGACAACAGAGAGTGAGATGGACTTATTTAACCAAATGCAATCTGACATCTGGCTATATAATTTCAATGTTCAACTTAATCAGATGGGCTCTGAAATGTGCTGTGTTAGTGTACTGAGCGTGTGACTACACTGTGACATACTCTAAATATTAAGGTCAAAACCCTCTGGCTAGACCAAACTAGTATGGCGGATTTGAAAGAATCAATAGAATCAAAAGCAAAAGACCTTGGCTTGGTTTAACCCTTTATTCATGACAAGTTTTTTTTTTTTTTTTACTTGAATAAGTGTACAGTACTGTGAGAAAGTATTTGTCCCATACTGACTTCTTCTGTTTTTGGGTATATCTCATACTAAATTGTTTCAGAAATAAATAAATAAAAATCTAATATAAAACAAAGGCAACCGGAGTAAACACAAATACAGTTATTAAATTATGATGTTATTTATTGAAGCAAAAAAGGTTATCCAATACCAACTGGGCCTGCGTGAAAATGTATTTGCCCCCATAGTTACTAATTCCTCAAATCTATGAAACTGTGTTCATAACGGGGTTCATCTGGACTAGACGCAATCAGGCCTGATTACTGCAAACCCTGTTCAATCAAATCAACACTTAAATATAACTTTTTCAACAGCATGAAGTTGGTTAAAAGGTCTTATCGAGTAACACACTATGGCAAAGTTGAAAGAAATTCCAGAAATGATGATGAAGAAGGTGATTGAAATACATCAGTCTGGGAAGGGTTACAAAGCTATTTCAAAGGCTCTGGGACTCCAAAGAACCACAGTTAGAGCCATTATCTGCAAATGGAAAAACTCGGCACAGTAGTGAACTTTCCCAGAAGAGGCCAACCTTCCAAAATTCCTCCAAGAGCACAGCAACTACTCATCCAGCAAGTCACAAAAGAGCCAAGGACAACATCAAAGGACCTACAAAGGTCACTGTTCATGACTTCACTATCAGAAAGACACTGGGCATAAGTGGCATTCATGGAAGAGTGGCGAGGCGAAAACCACTGCTAACCCAGAAGAACATTAAGGCTCGTCTGAATTTTGCCAAAACACACCTTGATGATCCTCAAACCTCTTGGGAGAATGTTCTGTGGATTGATGAGTCAGAAGTGGAATTGTCTGGAAGACAGGGGTCCCGTTACATCTGGTGTAACCCAAACACAGAATTCCACAAAAAGATCATTATACCTACAGTCAAGCATGGTGGTGGAAGTGTGATGGTGTAGGGATGCTCTGCTGTTTCAGGGCCTGGGCAACTTGCAATAAATGAGGGAAACATGAATCCTGCTTTCTACCAGAAAATACTTTTTCACAGCACTGTAATTAATTCGCTTCCCTGTGAAGTTTTTGCACTGAATTTAATTAGGTATTAATTGTATAGCACTTTTAAAAGTTTACATTGTAGGAAACCAGCTTTCCAGAAATCCTAAGATTCCCAGTGATAAAGCCAAATACAACAGTAGCAAGAAAAAAAACTCCCTGCAACAAAATCAGGAAGATTTTTTTAGTTACAGTAAAAGTGACCAGAGCAAAGCAACGTTAAGCACTGCACCATTCTGTGAAGCCCTAGAGTCTGTTGTGTGTGAAAATCCCAGGAGATCAGCAGTTACAGAAATACTCAAACCAGCCCATCTGAGATGACATTTTTCTTCACTCTGATGAATGCAGTAAATTACATAAATCTGCATGATTTTATGCATAGAACTGCTGCCACATGATTGGCTGATTAGATAATTGCACAAACGTGTAGGTGTGCAGGTGTTCCTAATAAAGTGCTCAGTCAGTGTATGTTCTCTTCCTTTTGCTATGTTTTAATTCTCATTGCAGTACAAATGTTTTAAAAAAAATCTCTATATATCTAATATTTTGAGCATTTGTGTTCAATAAGTGTCAGCTAAAAAGCTGAGCTTGTGCTGATGTCCTATACACTGGTCACTTCATAGCAGTGTAAAATAACCCCAAGCTGCGGTCAAAAGTAAGACTTTATGCTCAAACGGCCACTTTCAGGCCACGCTTAGCCTCGGGTCTCACAGGGTTAACCGAAGCTAACGTCTGTTAAAGCTATCTCAAACACACAGTTTTGTCCTGCCAGAGAAATATCTGAACAAAGCCAACAACTGCAATTCCCACTTACACCTCCAACCTTGCATTCCTCATCTCTCATTTCATCCATCAATCCATCCTTCCATCCATCTGTCCATCCATTTCCTTCAAAGCAATCAGAAACGATCTCCCTGTAGACGTTTTTGAAAGGACTGAGTGATGCTGGGTTTGATTGAAGCTAAATGCAGAGTTGGTTTGGACTGCTTAGGGCCTGTGCTATGTCATGTAACTATCTGTGTCGTTATGTGTTTTTTTTAATACAACTATAGCTAACCAAAGAGATTTATTGTGGCCTCCCAAAGTCCACCTTTTGCCAAGACTCATACAGAAATCCCAGTTGTAGCATCAAGTACATGTGCATACTGAGTTCTCATAGGCAATATGAAGTTTTTGATACAAAGAGTATGAATCAATCAATATGAAGCCAGATTCTATAAGTAGCCTTTAATGGTTTGGACCTTCACCCATCACCTCCTGTGAGAGATCAGAGTAAATATCTGTGTTCATATGCAAAGATTTTCACAAATGAATTCATTCTGACTGTAGATTCCCAACGAAATTTTTTAACCACACTGCTTTTACTTCCAACAGAGAAAAACATCAACGACGTGTGATTTTTAAACAGACAGCATGAAGACGGGTTTGTGAATGCAGAAACGTTGCTGAGCATTTCATACAGTATTTGCAGAACATTCTAGAACAAGGATGCCTTGGTTGTTGAAAATAAAATAAAATAAAATAAAATCCTGACATTATTTATTAGTACATTGCCTTTAGTCATCTTCTAATGTTAGAAATACTACAAGTCATTGTTTGGGAATAACTCCACAGCAAATAATGTTTTTCCACCATTTTCCATGCTAAAGGTCTGGTGAATATTAAACATTCGATATAGATGTAAATGATCACGAAAACGTTATTCGGATTGAGCAGATAATGTGTTCTAAACAGAATTTTTTTATCCCTACAACTAGGCAAAAAATAGGAGTAGGAGGTTTTTACTTTCATGCAAGTGAATGGTCAATGGAAAGCAAGATCACATTCATTAACATGAACATTATATCTACAGCAGTGAACAATCCATCTACAGCACTCATTCATTCATCCTTAGTAACTGCCTGGTCAGTTACAACCTGGTCAGGTTGCAGTGATTTACATTAAGCTACTAGTTTGTTTATATTTTGGAAAATAGAACTAAATATTTATTTATTTGTGACTGGCTATTTGACATGTCATGTCAGGTAACCTTTGCTCTTTGGTTTTAACTCTGAATTTACTCCTAAACTGGTCCAGACAAAACTCACCCTTGAACTTCATCTTGAGTTTATGCGCATTTAACCACAAAAATACAAACGCACATGTGGGCAATGCATGTGAGAATCTGACTGATGTTACACAAGCACAGTGCCCTCAACTACTATTGGCACCCTCGGTAAATATGAACAAAGAAGGCTGTGAAAAAAATTGTCTTTATTGTTTAAACTTTTGATATCTTCTTCAAAAAATACACAAAAATACTCCACTCTCATAGATATCAAACAATTGCAAACACAAGACAGAGTAATCCAAAAAAATATCTTTGATAATATAGGTATGCCACAATTATTGACACCCCTATGAATTCATATGAGAAAAATATATTTGAAGTATATTCCCAGTGATACTGGAACTTCAAATGGGATCGGGTTCTGTAGTCAGAAGAAACCAAAATAGAGTTTTTTGGCAATAAACACCAGAGGTGGTTTTGTTGCACCCAGAGAGGTAGCCATATGGAAAAGTACCTCATGTCAACAGTTAAATATGTTAGTGGCTCTTTAATGTTTTGAGGACCTGGACATTTTGTTAGGATACATGGCATCACGGACTCTATCAAATATCAAGCTCACGTTCAAGTGGCTTTATTATAATTTCAACCATATACAGCTGGTACAGTACACAGTGAAATGAAACAACAGTCTTCCAGGACCATGGTGCTACATAAAACAACACACTAACCACATGAGATGACACAAAACTAAATAATATCTACAACATTTTTTTTTTCTACATAAAGTGCACATGCAAACAGATATTAAATACAAACCTAACTGCCTCTGCCAGAAACCTTAAAATGGGCCTGTGGTTTGGATCTTCCAGCAGGACAGTGATCCAAAACATACCTCAAAATCAACACAAAAATGGTTCACTGACCACAAAATCAAGGTCCTGACATGGCCATCCCAGTCCCCTGACTTGAGCCCCATAGAAAACCTGTGGGGTGAACTGAAGAGGAGAGTCCACCAGCATGGACCTTGAAATTTGAAGGATCTGGAGAGATTCTGTATGGAGGAACGGTCTCAGATCCCTTTCCATCTATTCTCCAACCTCATCAGGCATTATATATATATATATATTTGATAAACCTCTTTGATATCCATGAGAGCAGAGTATTTTTGTGATTTTTTTAAAACAAAAGATCAAAAGGTTAATCAATAAAGACAATTTTTCACAGCCTTCTTTGCTCATATTTACCAAGGGTGCCAGTATTAGTGGAGGACACCGTATATTACACTGACACACATGCAGTCCAGTCAAACACACGCATCATCAATAATAACCATCAAAGGCTAATCAGAGACCTGGTCTTTACCTTAATCAGAGATAAAAGTGTGTATGCTTTCAAGGTTGTGATATCATGACTTCACTTGATAGAGAAATCTGCTTTTCTTCTTAGTCTGTTTTTCAAGGATCTGCTGTGTGTCATATCACCCTGCCAGACTTGTGTGTGTGTGTGTGTGCTCTGAAACCCCAGACATCTGAAAATCCCAAATTAACAAAGGTATTGTTTTATCTGTAAAGTTACCAACATCAAGTTACGAAAATCTTAATGAGAACCACTTTGAAATAAAGCTCACTAACTCCTGAACAAATACTGATTACAAAATCTGCACCGCACATGCACTGGCACCGTCCGCCATGTTGAAGAGAACATATGTCCTTTACCTCAATAGTAAGACTAGCCCAATGGACATGTGTTATAATCATAAAGTTGTTTCACCAGTTCTCAAAAGACTGAGACATTCAAAGTGAATTACTGAAAATCTTCATAGATGCTAAGCTAAAGCTTTGAAGAGGGAAATTTCTTTCTGGTGTCAGAACCTTTTAATAAATTGTATATATGTGGCAGCCTGGGAAACCTTTCACATGGTCAGTTATAAAACTACAGACTTTCCTGAACTGAAATAAGTTTCTGTTTTGTACATACCTCAATCACAATTAAAGTTCTAGCATTTTATCCAGGTTCTCTGGTTTCCTCCCACTGTCCAAAAAACATGCAGGTAGGTGGACTTGCTATGCTAACTTGTCCATAGGTGTGAATGAAGAGGTGGTCTAGCTCCCTTTTTTGTTTAAAAATGCTTTTAATGCTTTAATTTTGCTGCTGGTGTCTGAATATGTTCAAACGCGTGACATAGCCATTGTGTAAAACATTATCCACAACAAACTCTTCACACTGGTAGCAAACTAGCTTTTGCCTGCCCGGTGCTATATACAAATAAGTGCAAATACTGTCCAAACACTGAAATATTATTCGGTCATTTGTAATTTGTAATGTAGACACTCAAAATAAAAATCCGATTTAGGAAAACAATCAACAGGTTTTAAGAACTTATGCTGTAATCTTGCACAAAAATGGTAAAGATATAATAAGTGATTGCTACATAATGTTATTAGAATTCTGCTAACACAAAGTTTTACAATTAATGGCACCCTTTTAGTCAATACATTGTGCTAGCTCCCTTTGCCAAGATAACAGCTCTGGGTGCCAATAATTGTTGCACACCTATATTTAACAAAGGTATATATATTTTTTGATAATTGATGATAATTGATGATTTGTTTGCAATTGTTTGATATCCTTGAGAGCAGAGTATTTTTGTGAATTTTTTTTTAACAAAAGCTCAAAAAGTTCAACAATAAAGACAATTTTTTTTACAGCCTTCTTTGCTCATATTTACCAAGGGTGCCAATATTAGTGGAGGACACTGTACATAAACAAAAGGGTCGTTCAGCTGTAGCTTAGCTATTTTAAATCATCAGTAGCTTGTAGCTTAGCTAGTAGCTTCCCCAACACCAATTATATTCAATGCCTCAGTTATGGAACCTTCTTGAAACCCTGTACTATATATAGAACTGATTTTAGGTGGCCATTCAGTCATCTATACATCCATTTTCCATATCTCTTATCATACACAGGGTTACGGGGAAGCCTGGCGGCTATCCTAGGGAACTGGGACAATTTGGAAATGCATATCAGCCTACAACATGTCTTTGGACTGGGGGAGGAAACTGGAGTACCTGGAGGAAACTCATGAAGCATGGGGAGAACATGCAACACAGGGTGGAGATGGGAATCAAACCCCCAATGCTGGAGGTGCAAGGCAAACATGCTAACCACTAAGCCACCATGCCCTCCACCACTCAGTCATATATATAAAATTTAACTGTAATAATGTTCCTATTCTACTTCAGAAGAGTTAAACAGTGCAATAAATGGTTGACAGAAATGTAAAAAGATAACTGTTCTTGGGAACTGCAGTCATGGACCAAGAATGAGTCCTAGTCTAGTCTCTTGGATGTGGGATTGTTGTAGCTCTGTGTTTATAAAGCATTTGCACTACAGCATGTTATGACTGTAGCCCACTGCGTACATCTATAGAATGACACTATTTACAACCGGGTGAATCTGCCATGGTGAATATGTTTCTCGTTTATTCAGCAGTTTCCTACTTTTTTTTCAAGCATTCCTTATCCATATCCGTGGGCACTTTTTGGAAGAAAGCCACACCCATGATGAAATCATTTACATCCTTTCCGCATATGATGGTCTACAACATGGAAGGCAAATCATTAAGCCCATATACGCTTAGACAACAAGGGTTTCTCAAGGATCCTTTGGATAGTTAAGGGTTCTTTGCTTCGTAAATGCTCTTGTAAAATAACAGAACCCTATTGTAGGGTGCTTTATGGGTTCCCCAAGAAGGACAAACTGAATGGAAGACTGAGACTTACACACCATTTTGGTGCACAAAAAGTATGGATGGAAAGCACTTACAACTCATACTGTACCACAGACATGAGTTCTAAAGCCAGAAGCTAAGACTCGATACGATCCCATCTCATCTAAGATAAACAAAATGGCTTTAAAGTGTGGCTTCCAGCTATGTCAGTATATTGAACTCTAACGAACACTAATCAATACGTTAGGAATAATTTGAGAGGAAAAAGGCTTAAATGGTTGCATCTGGAGTCCCCTTTATGAACCCCCTATTCTATATATAAACATATAAAAGAGCCTGTATAAAATGAGAGTGGCAGTCGAAGTAAACAAACTATTACCCAGTTCAGTTTTTGATTAAATCCACCCAAAGCATTATTGCATCGCTTCCTCTAGTAGATCGGGTGGAAAAAGCTCTAAATGAAACACTCGTACTGAGGGTGGTCTTATTTTAAAAGTACAGCTGAAGTGGATTATGATAGCACAGTTCCAAACCTGGTGTAAATGAACTTCACACACTCCTATGTGACACTGCACTGAGATGTGTGTTACTGGGCAACAGAAGAAATGAAACACTTCCTGCTACAGAGAAAACTATACGGCCGGAACGCTGGCTAATGTTACAGCTCAATCAGCATTTAGGTTCGGGTTTAGCAAGAAACATCTGTCTTAATTGTAGCGTCAAAAGACCACACATACACGCTTTTGCACACACACACACAAACACACACACACGCAATTTCCTTTTCGAATGAAATGCTTGGTCTCGTACACTGTTGACGTAGCGGAGTTCTGGAAAGTTAATCTGCCACCTAACTTATTAACGTCTTTAAGTCACACGTCCAAGTACAAACACAGCACACAGCAGTCTATTCATTCTTAAATCTTTCTACAGTTTATAAAATATCACATCAGTTTGACAAGCACAATGTGACTGTTCCACAATATTAACTTTGATTTATACAGAAGTCAAGCTAATTCAAAGTTATACATCATTATACTGCTTCCTATTTTCCCCCCACAACTAAAGAGTTTTATACGGTGTGTTTCCACTAAGGTTTCTGGAACTTTCCGGGAACTAAAATGTTTCAGTCCTGGATAAGATGTACATAAATTTATTACCCAGCCCACCAGGCAAGTGAAAGCTCTAATGTGTTGCCCAGTCCCGTGTTTTGGTTTTCTGGCAACCCAATTGACTAGGATAAAAAGTGGTAACTAACATAATAATATAGCAATGTTAGCATAATAATGTAGCAAAGTATCATAATAATGTAGCAATGTATGGCAAGCTAGTTAGCTAGTTAATTGCAATAATACAGACTAAAATATGGGTATGTTCATCCAGTCATGTTGTTTCTGCCATTGACAAAAAAAAAATCAGCAAGTTGTAAGCCATCATTCTGGCTGTGAGCTGTGTTGTTCTGTCATCGCATTGTATAATTACACTGATCAGCCATAACATTTAAACCACTGACAGGTGAAGTGAATAACATTGATTATCTTGTTACAGTGGAACCTATCAAAGGGTGGGATATATTAGGCAGCAAGTGAACAGTCAGTTCTCGAAGTTGATGTGTTGGAAGCAGGAAAAATGGGCAAGTGTAAGGATCTGAGCGACTTTGACAAGGACCAGGTTGTGATGGTTAGACAACTGAGTCAGAGCATCTCCAAAATGGCAGGTCTTGTGGGGTGTTCCTGGTATGCAGTGGTTAGTACCTACCAAAACTGGTCCAAGGAAGGACAACTGGTGAACTGGTGACAGGGTTAAGGGTGGCCAAGGCTCACTGATGTGCGTTGGGATTGAAAAGGCTAGCCTATCTGGTCCGATCCCACAGAAGAGATACTATAGCACAAACTGCTGAAAAAAATTAATGCTGCTATGATAGAAAGGTGTCAGAACACACGGTGCATCACAGCTTGCTGCGTGTGGGGCTGCGTAGCTGCAGACCAGACATAGTGCCCATGCTGACCCCTGTCCAGATCAGTCACATGGAAAAAGTACGTACACCCCTAAATTTATCACACCTTCAAATCCATAAAATTAGAATCAGGTGTTCAAGATTGGATGCCAGTGATTAGAACTTGCTTAGGGAGTGCAGGTGTTATTTAAAACTCTCACATCTAGTGTCTGGTGTTCGCTTTTTTATTGAGGTGTGTGGTGTCATCATGCCAAGATCTAAAGAGTTCTGTAAGGCCTTCAGAAAAAAGGTTGTGGATGCCTATGAGTCTGGCAAGAGATTTAAAAAGATTTCTAAATTATTTGAAATACATCATTCCACTGTAAGGAAAATAATCTACAAATGGTGCAGATCTCAAACTGGCTGTCCCAGCAAATTCAGCCCAAGAGCAGACCGTCTGATGCAAAAATAAGTGCAAGAACCCCAAAATTTCATCACAGGATCTGCTAGTAAGTCTTGCAACTGTTGGTGTCATATATACAGTATATATATATATATATATATATATATATATATATATATATATATATATATATATATATATAATTCTTTTAGAAAGCTCCACTACAATACATAGTTTTTGATCCACAGAAAAGTACCTCATCTTAAATGAGTATTTGGTGATTATTAATAGCCCATCTAGATTTTGTCTTTTGGATGACATAGAAACAAATACTACTTTGATCTTATGATTTGATTTAAGATGTAAAACTTAATTACAGCCCAAAACATATACTTAGGGACCAAAAATAAAGTTTTTATGCACCAATTTAATTCAGGCCAGGCTCAGGAATGGATAATCATGGATGTCGGAGCTCACTGCGATTGCCCAGAAATTAAATTTGGTCCTGGGTTACCTGGTGAGCTCCTGATAAGGGTTCTGATTTACAAATTACAGCACTAGAGCTGATTACACAATTCAAGGGGTCATAGTTTCTCTCTCTCTCTCTCTCTCTCTCTCTCTCTCTCTCTCACACACACACACACACACACACACAAACAAACATGCATGCAATGACAAAAAAAGTATGCTATTGTTCTGGATAGATACTCTGAAGGCTAAAACAAGAAGACAACTATAAGAACAACAAAATCAAAACCACATCCGCAATTCAAACTAAAGCACTTGGTGAAAAATTGAGACAGCCTTATTCATCCCTAAAAACACCTACAGATGTTTTTAAATCAAACTGGTTTCCCTCTGCCTTGCTCTCGGTCTTACTGAACTTGCTTTTGTCTCATCTCTGTGGTTTTATGACCACAACATTCGTATGACTGCATTACCAACAACATTTATAAACAGCGCAAACAGACAAAATAGCGTCCCTACTCACCGGGGTACTGGTTGTTGTCCAGGTCTGAGTCCCCACGCAGCGTAAACCCAAAGCCTGCTGGGATTCCAGTTGAAGCCCAGGATCCTTTGAGCACCTGTGAGGCCTTCAGCCTCAAGCCAGAACTCTCGCCGTTATAGATAAACACACAACCGCCACGGTCCTCGCCTGCAAACGGAGCTCCCACTGCCACATCTGTGACAAAAAGAGATGATAAAAGATAATGAATTAAGAGAGGACTCAAAATGTATTATGCAGCATGTTGATTTACTAGTTCAGGGTTTGAAATGCAAACTTCAAATAGATTTCTCCACAAAGCTCAATATTTTTTTTTCATTTTTAATGTCCTATGATAGATAGTGATTTGTTAATGAAGCTACAAGGAGTTTTTAATCAACTGTTAGAAATGGAACTAACATCTATAATTCATTCATTTCTAGGCATTCATAGGCATTTTTTACTGGTCATCATCCATCCTCTACAGCTTACTCCTTTTCAGGGTCACGGGGAACCTGGAGCCTATCCCAGGGAGCATCGGGCACAAGGCGGGGTACACCCTGGACAGGGCACAATCACATACACATTCACACACCCATTCATACACTACAGACACTTTAGACACACCAATCAGCCTACATGGTAGGACTAGGGGAGGAAACCCCCGCAGCACGGGGAGAACATGCAAACTCTGCACACACAGCCCTGGCAGGACTCAAACCCCCAACCCTGGAGGTGTGAGGCGAACGTGCTAACCACTAAGCCACCGTGCACCCCTCCTGGTCGTCAGGTTTCATATATTAGGAATTTGTCACACTGTTGACCATCGGCCTTTTAGAATCATCCGATGATCAGGGCCGATTATATCCAGTCAATCAAAAGAGGGCGATGAAAACACATGGATTTTGTGCCGGGTGTAAAGAAGACGTCTCTTGTGTGGAATGACGACTAAACTGCAGTTTGTAATCTCTGTAATCTCTGCACTGGTAAAATTTTACATCGGACGCTGCAGCAGTGAAGCGGGAGTTTCGGCATCGAGTCTAATTTTTTTTTTTTGCTGCGCTGCTCGCGCTGAATTAAAGCACCAGTACACTGTTGAAAGATTTACATGAAGATGAGTTGACAAAAAAGTATATATTGCACAGAAAAATATATTTGTAGAGTAGTATATTTCATATCCAGTTAATGTTCATATATAAAAAAGTTGATATATATTACCAGTTATATATTACCAGTTATATATTACCAGATGTTCAGTGATGAAGTAGAAATGCTTGTGTTTGTGGTGAGTGAATGTGAGACTAACAGGAGGTTTTTTTTAGAATTCAGTCAATGTTAATATGAATTAATAACATTCAATAAGTTAAGAAATCTTACTTTAATCTTTAGTATTTAGATAATGTGTTAATGTTAATTTGAGTAATGTGTTAATGCTTATGAGACCAGTTACTGTGAAACAACTTGCTGAAATGGAGAGAATAAAGTTTTTATTTGCATTTCCTTCAGAATTGTGGAAGCAATTATTATTCATTTAAAAGAAGGTATAAAAGGCAGAACTATTGGTATCGGTATCGGCTGAGAAATTTAGTATCGGTGCATCTCTAATCATAACCCAAGTTGAGGATCGAAACTGGGGGCCCTGGAGCTGTGAGGAGGCAATGCTACCCCCACCCTCCACGTCCCGCATGCGTAGCTAACGTGACATACTATATATCTCCATTTTTTCGCCTGTTGTGTCCATTATTTCTCACCGAGATGATTGAAACTGGCAAGAGCTCAAGCATGGCTTTCATCAGTGAAAGAGATTAAATGGATACTCACATCTGCATAAAGCTCTATAGGGACAGACAGCGCTTCCCTCTGCTTCCCTGTGAGACTATTACCACACACACACATTCAAACACTGCTACTGCATGTGACCCATATCTCTAAGGTACAGTGATCTCTTTCGAGTGCTCCTCTCGCACCACTGTAAAAACCATTAACCTACATTTAGCTGAAACACATACACGCACACAACCATATTTTGACAGTCGCTTCACTTATACACAATAATAGCCCTTTTTATGGAGTGTATATGTAAATCACCCATCCATCCATTTACCCTACCACATATCCTACACAGGGTTTCAGGGGAGTCTAGAGCCTATCCCAGGGCACAAGGCAGGGGACACCCTGGACAGCGTACCAACCCACTGCAGGGTACAATTTCACACATTCACACACTTAGGAATGCCAGTCAGCCTACAGGACATGTCTTTGGACTAGGGGGAGGAAACCAGAGTCCCCGGAGGGAGCCCCCGAAGCATGGGGAGAAACCCAAAGTTTCAGAATGCAGTGTAGTTGCTCTGAGTTATGGCAGAGCCTCAACTTGAGAGAGAGAGAGAGAGAGAAAGCTGAGAGAGCTGGACAACCTAAATGTGGCTGCAACGCACTCTTTAGTTAGAGATGAAGCGAGGGCTAAAGCCTCGAACAGCATTGTGGGTAATATAGAAAACTGTAACCGAAGTCAACAAAGTCAAAAAAAAAGTCAACAGAGAAATACAAAATAAATCTTGGATGCCACTGAAGAAGTGGAAAGATTAATATGCAAGTCTGTCAGGTGGATTTTAGAATTAGCTTCCTTGGAAGTAACTTTACCTTCCTCAATCTGAATACGAAATGGTAGCCTTGAGGATACTATGTCAATGCCAAGTGTTTGTACCTTCAGAGAGTGGAGGATCAGAAAGACAGAGGAACAGAGAATCAGATAAACAGAGAAGAAGAAAGACAGAGAGAAAGCGAGAGGAACAAAAAGGCTCAGAGAGAGCAAGGCAGAAACAACAACAGAACATCGGAAAGACAAGAACAGAAAGCCAGACACGGCAACAGAAGAACTAAAAGATAAATAGAAGGGCTGAGGAATAACAAGAGAAAAAGAAAAACAGATAGTCAGAAAGAGAGAAGAGTGGAGAAAACAAAGAAAGAGAAAGATGCTGGTACCAGAATTGGTACGTAATTTTGATGCAAATCTGGTTTAGAGCTGGCACCAGAAAGCCTGAAACTAAGGAACCATTGATGTTAGGAGCTGGGGGATGAGGATATATATATATATATATAAACAACCGTTAAGAAGGTTAGGATGATTATTTAAACAAAAAAAAACAAAAAACATCAAAATCATAACAGGATGTAAATCAGGATCCGTTTATTTTTCTTCTTTTTCTTGCAGATTTAAGAAAGTCTCACATTTGGTATAATACACTGATATAATCATTAAGCCCTCAAACTCAGGCTGACTTAAAGTTCTGCTTAAAGTTCCCCGATAGTGTTGGTGGAGAAAGGGGTATGAGGTCCCGAAAGAGCTCGTGATAAAGGCTGTGGGAAGACTGGCTGTGGAAACCTTTTCAACTGAGCAAACTATACAGCAGTAGAGGGTTAAAAAGAAGTTTAATTAGGCCTAACAAAATAACCACCACATCACCACATGAAACCGTTTCATTTCCTTGAACACGGACCACATGGTTAGTGTTTGTGTATACATATGTGTGTGTGTGAGCTACATCCTAAGCTATAAATAGGCTTAGTTTGAACTTGGCACGCTTTGGGGTAAGTGCCCAGGTTATTTCCTCTTCCTGCCTAGTGACTGCTATCCTACTACAGTGCTTTCACTGCAGCTGGCACGGTGCCAAATGTCCAGAGCAACTATCTGGCTGACGGTTGGCACGGAAACCACCACGGCTTCATGGAACTGAGGAAATAGCTTAACGTATGGCTGTGTACGCATTGTGCTGTGTGACGGAGAAAGTACTGTACTGTGCGAGACTGTTACAGTTAATCCAGAGTCAAAACACGACAGGCATTTAATAGACATCAAAATGATAATGCTATAAGTGTTTGAGTCACTGTCGCATTCCCTTTATCTCTTATTTACATTCTCTCGTACCTTTTATCTGGATAGCGCCAAAGGGGGGCTGAATAGGGATGCATTTTTTAGACCGAGTATGAGTACAGGATACTGATACTGAAATGAGTAACCTACTTAGTATTACTCAATAAAGGAAGTCAAAGATCAATTTATTTAGCACCATATACATTTCACCGGTTTACACAGTGACCATGAAAAGCACACACACGTGTTCGGGCTACTAAGCTTGTTCTTGATAACGTTAGCTGGTTCATTTTAAATGAAGCGCATTAGCTAGCTGCATTAGTTACCTTTAATGCAAAACGAAACCGGTAACCAATGAAGTTCAGACAGGATAGGAGTAATGTGGGCTGAGCGCTTGGTATGTGTAAGAATTCTAGCGGCAGACTTTTGAATGTGCTGCAATCTAGCAATAGAATTAGCCTTAAACCAATGAGGAGAGCATTGCAGTAGTCAAGATGTGAGGATATACCACAAACCAGTGTTTTGGTGTCTTTGAGGCTAATGAAGGTATGGAGGCGAGCAACACGACGAAGGTGAAAGGATCCAATTTTAGAGACGGAATTTATAGCTTCAAAGGTGCCTACATTTTTTACAATACTGGATGGTTAAAGGAGAGTACTGTCAATGTCACAAGTAAAGTCATAAGGGATGTTTTAAGTGAATGTAGGTGTTCGATAATAATGGTCTCAGTTTTGTCCATATTCAGTTTTAAAAAGTTGGAGTTAAGCCATCTTTTTATTTCTTTTACACATGCTGATAGTGGACCGGCCTGGAATACATCCCGATCAACGTCATTTCATGTTATTTGTTCATGCATCTGTTTTCTATACTGCTTATCCAACACTGGGTCACAGGGAGCCTGGAGCCTATTCCAGGGAACTCGGGGACCAAGTTGGGGGACACCCTGGATGGGGTGCCAACTCATCGCAGGGTACAATACACACTACGAACAATGTGGAAATGCCAAACAGCCTACAAGGCATGTCTTTGGACTAGGGAGAAAACCGGAGTACCTGGAGGAAACCATAACTAATGCAAGTAACTGATCTGAAGAAGAGATATAGTGGGTATTTAATTTTGTTTTTTGTTTTTAACAATTATATTTCTGAATAAAACCACACATCTAGGTGAATCTATATACAGAATATATGGATTAATTGTGACATTTTGGCACCAGAAACCTGGAAGTTCAAGTTCACTGAACAAAGCAACTGACCTGTGGGAAAAAAGCTCCAAACTGAACAAAATATTAACCTCTCTTCATTAAGACAGTATTTTGTGTATGCAGTGTGCACTAATGTAGAATATATGCTTATAAATACATTGTTTCATAGCCATGAGTGCATGCCATGTTGTTTTCCTGCTTCAGAGAGAGAAAGGCAAAGTTGGCGTGGCCCAGACCTGACTAATCACATCCGGATGCACTTTCACCAACATAATTGCTCCTTTGCTTAGGGCGGTCATACATTGACTTAGAGATGTGCATAGGACGCTCACTAGAGGCATGGGTGGAGGCTCATTTTGTACTGATCTGCATCATTTTTCTGTGATATGGAGATGGAGCAAGCGAAACAGAACACACACACACACATTCAGTAAGACATACTTGATTTTGATAAGTCACCCATAGTTGGAGGCAAATATGGAAAAACAGACATAACAACTACCATTAACATGAGCTGGTTAATTGGCCTCAGTGATTGATATCAACATCAAATTTCAATTTGGAAATGACTCTCTACTTTATCCAAGAGCCTTGATTCATAGGCTTCCATAGCAGCATCCCGAACATGCATGCTGCATACGCTATAATTAATCCCTGATGCACTCTTGATACACAAATCGAAGGGTGTTTGGTTACTTCAGATGTATCTGCACTACGGACAATGCCCCCCCCTCAGATACCCCCAGTATCTGAGATACACATTTTAAATTCATGCCTTCCGGAAATTTTAATCTTCTCTCATTCCAGTAACAGTGTAATGTGTATTCACAGGGGTACAGGCACACACACACACACACACACAATGTGTGTATATATTATATTATGTACAGAAGAGTGCAACCATGTACACATATTATATGCAGCTGTGTGTATGGAATTAAAGTATTAAACATAAGTTTTCAAGAAACAAAATATATACAAAAATATACACTGAGAAAGAAGAAAAACATTCTGACACTGAAAACAATGAACTCAGTGGCAAAAATTTAACATGATCTTCTAAGCTTGGTTTTCGCTAATCATGGTTTATGAAAGCGCTGCCAGAGTTTTCATTACGCTTTTAAACTTCTCCGCAAGTTTACCTTCACCATTCTGGCACAAAAACTCTCCTCTCATTGGCTAGTAATCGACATCTGTAGGGTCCATCTGAGGGGGATTATGATGATGATGACATTGGTGACGATGATAACGCTCCATGCCGTTCCTGAGAGCTCATCTCGAAAAAAATAGTCGTATGAGACTAACCAAATCTCAAAAATGAATTACGAACTAATATACTGACTAAGTAAGTAATTTCCACTACAAAGTACTAACGCTATAACTATGTAGAGAACCGCATCTAGAACGCTCTCCAAAAGTTGCGAAATTGAAGTCTCTACTTCCTGCTCAGGGAGCTGTCGATCCAAATCTCAGTAGCCACTGAGAGTAAATCGGTGTTAAGCCAAGCCCACACGTAAGGTTTGTGACCGAATGGCGAACGTAAACTTGCGGGACATAAACGAAAACTCTGGCAGTGCTTTCATAAACCATGATGAGCGAAAAGGAAGCTTAGAAAACTGTTAACAAAGAATGCTGTTTATTTGAAGGCTATGTAAAATTTCTGCCACCAATCTAGCCAGCTAACCATGATGAGCGATGTATTTACTTTATACAAAACACTCACACGGCTATGACTAGCTGCTGTGGTCTTATTACGTCCAAGCCATGTCCATTTAACGTTTTTTCCTTTTAGGTATGAGCAACATACAATTCGGCTATGACTATGACGTCACCTATTTTGGCATGGAAACTTGCTAACACACTTCCCTGGTGAAAAATCCAGCTTGATCTGACTGGCTACCATTTGCCAATACACTGGGAAACCTGGTAGACAATGTTTATCAGCTGGTAGAAAGGAAACAGCCTCTGTATTAATGCTACTAATGCCAAGTCCTGTTTAAAAAATTAACACAACTATAAGGTCACCTCAAATATTTATTGATCAGTTAAGACAAGGAAATATCTTACCAGATGACAAACATGGTTTACCAGTTTGACCAACTTGGTCTGTGTTTTGGCAGCTGGAAACTCATCAGACTGAGCAGACTAAAAGAGTAGGGGTATACCCCGGTGTCCTGGCGAAATTCCCCCATTGGCCCTTCTCTATCACGGCCCCCTAATAATCCCCATCTCTTAATTGGCTACATCAATCTCTCCTCTCCACTAATAACTGTTGTGTGGTGGGCGTTCTGGTGCACTATGCCTGCCGTCGCATCATCCATGTGGATGCTACACACTAGTGATGGTTGAAGAGATCCCAATCCAATCTTTTTAAAAATATTACAAGTTACTGCAAACTGTCACTCAGCTTCATGAGATTTCATGAAATTTTTGCAATTGTTAATGGTAGCATTATAGACATAGCTATTATAGACAGAATTGTTAGGAGCTGTTAAATTTCTACATTAATACAAAGCGTTCATTTAGTGTTAAGCAGTTTCAGTAAATGAATGTGTTTTAAATTGAGCTGATACAGTAGAATGTTAACAGCTTTAATTGGTACAGCTTATAAAACATAGCAAAACTGTTTACAGTAGTAATAAGCCTGGAACCTCATGCACTTTATCCCAAACTAATTATGTGGTGTGGTTAAGCTTGAAGTACAAATGCACAGAAATTATGTTACTTTTAGAGGGTTGGAAAATTCTTTTTTACAACTAAAATCTAATTTTAATTATACTTTATTATGATACTTAAGCATTATTTTGGCATATTTATACTTTACTTGAGTATTACTGAAATGGAATTCTCGTCTTCTTACTTAAGTAAATTTTCAAGAAAAATCTGCTTTTTTACTCCTTATTTAGACCTTTGTTGTACTTGTTACAAATCTTGAAGGTCTCTTTTTCTCTTGTCCAGCCAATGACTATGCGCTATATATCAATTAAATGGGCTTAGTTAAGCATCCAATCAAATTCACCAAAGTAGAAACGAAAAACAAAATTGTGTTAATACGTCAATTGTGGTGACCTTCTCATGCTACACAATGTAGTTAGCGCTATAGCTATAAACGTGTGTTTGAATATGGATAAGCCACCAGAGCTCAGGAAAATGTTTCATTACACTAGAGCAAAGACTCATGTAATATGTGGTGAACTCCATCTTATTTGAAAACGCATGTTGGGGTAAGTTTTGCAGATTTTAGGAACAACTGTACATTCATGCAATTATCTAATCAGCCAATCATGGGCACAGGTTCATTGAAACTGGACAGTCTTCAAATGCCCATGATAGCCTCAGACTCTTGTTCTTGGCTGACAGGAGTAGAACCTGATGTGGTCTTCTGCTATTGCAGCCCATTCACCACAAGGTTGATGTGTTGTGTATGCTGAGATGCTTTTCTGCTCACCACAGATGTAAAGAGTGATTATATGAGTTACTACTGTATATCCTTCCTGGCAGTTTGAACCAATCTTGCCATTTTCCATCCTGTCGTTCACTCACTGTTTTTTGTTTTCCACTCCATTCTGTGTAAACTCTAGAGACTGTCGTGTATGAAATTCCCAGGAAATCAGCAGTTTTGGAAATACTCAAACTGAAATACTGAAATACTCAAACCCATCTAGTACCAACAACCAACAACCATGCCACGGTTAAAAACACAGAGATCACACTTTTCCCCCCAATCAGATATTTGATTTGAACATTAGCTGAAGCTCTTGACCTGTATCTGCAGGATTTTATGTATCGTGCTGCTGCCACAAGATTGACTGATTGGATAACTGCACAAATGAGCAGGAGTACAGGTGTTCCTATTAAAACTGGACGGTGAGTGTATATTTAACTTTAAGTTAGCCTGTTTTCTTTGCTAATGCCATAGACTAGCACAGATTCCGGTAGTGAACATAAATTGGCTAGACATTCAGTCAAATTCTTTAATATTGATTATTTAGAGGATATTTTACATCTGATTACTTCATTAGCAAACTACACAGTGTTAGTCATACATATGACCAGCAAACGTACAGAGCTTGAATAATGTTTCCAGGCAAAATGCTGTTGTTGCTTTAAAATAATAAAAGTTAAATACGTTTTAGATAAGTAATACAACTTTCCACATCAAACATTTAATTTCATCACTTAATAATTTCAACATTTACTTTCTTTTTTAAATCCTTGAGTAGATTTAAAAGTTTTATTTTTATTTTTACTTGAGTACATTTTAAACTGTATACTTCCACAGTTAATTGAGTAAAACTTTGGCACATCATCTATACTTTCACTTAAATATAATTCTCAATACTTTTTCCAGCCCTGTACTTTCACAAGATATTATTCAGAGTCAAGTTGAAGAAGTAGGAAGAATGATAGCAACTCCTTCCTGACTAAGATCTGGTTCTGAGACTCCACTGAAGAGTTTGTTCTGAAAATTTGTTTCAAGTAAAGTACAGTCAGCATTATTTAAGTAAATATGTCTAAACAATACTTCTTTTGAGTGTTCTAACATTATGTAGCAATACTTTACGCCTTGTCTCAACATTGGATTAATTACTAACATGTTGCACACTGCTTAATTTGAATAAAAGTCTCTTTTGGTATCATTAAGAGCTAAAATGACTTTGATGGAATTTATAATAGCAACTCAGATTAGGACACAGTGTGCACACTGTGAACAGCGAAAACAAATGTGAAAACTGAGGACACTCTGAACTCGGCAACAGAAGGTCTTTATCACACATCTGCACAGTAAAAACAGACTTGTATATACACACTCTCACAAGTACACACACACACACACGTTTATTATTACTACACATAATCTCTATTATCTATTCATAGAAACATACTTTCATTCCCACAGGGTATAAAATGTCTTGTTTATTCTGTCATTTTATGGGACATTTGGTTTCCACACGGGCAGTGAAACTAGTTCTCACACACACACACACACACACACACACACACACACACACACACGTTAGAGCAGGTCATGCAACTCCTAACAGGAAACAAGTGACAGGGTTGCTGGGTCACTAGCTGAACTCCTAAATCCTGATTGAGTTTGGCATTAGAATAGGATTTCCTCCTCGCCCAAGACTAAACATGGCCTGAGATCAGGGAATGTGGAGGAGTAGAAAGAACTATTGCCTTTTGACATGCAAGACCACCGAAAACAGCCAAAAATAGAAACACACCCACACACACGTACGCTTACCCAGGTATCCGTCCTGATTGATGTCTCCAAGAGGAGCGATGGTGCTACCGTAGCGTCCAAACAGGTGTACACCGGTGAGTGTTACGGGAGGTGAGAAGAGGAGTGTGTCCTCCTGTAGGTAGAGGTAAACCCGGCCCACCTCTCGTGGCTTACTCTCAAACTCCCGATCCATATACAGGGGCGCTCCGACCAGAACATCATCCAACCTACAGACACACATTAGAAAAGATAAAGAAGCAATTTAGATTCAAAATGGATTGTGATTATGAGGGATTCCAATGACACAAACTAGGAATGTAAACGAAAATACCAATACATTAATCATTATTTTGAATAAATAAATAATATGTTCTTCACAGATACAAATAGAAGCAGAATTATTTTGTTGAGAAAGCTTTCCAAAAAGGATCGCAGGGCATCTGGTTGAGACTAGTAGGGTGCAACGGGACAGGGAACCCACAGGGGCGGACTTAGCACAAGGTAAAGGTGGGCTCCCCGAAGCCAAGAACCCGTAAAAATGCAAATCATATATATTTTTAATTATTAATACTAAATAAAATATGCTGAACATTTAAATATCGATGTTAAAAAACTAAAATGAAGGCCACAAAATCACTAAATCTTCAAGTCATGTGAGTGGGACATTTGGCTAATTTATACTTGTTGTTAACCACACGTACGTACGCAAGATCGCTGCCGCATGTAAGCTGTGGTCATTTGTGCATTGTGCATTGTGCATTTGTGCATTGCGTCGCTTGTGCAAGTCCTCAGAAATTAATTCAGAGTGTCTGTGTGATGCAATACCAGAGTAAAAAGTGGAAGCAGAATAGGACCATTTGACACTGGGACCGTATCTGAATAAATAAACTAGCATTGTGTCTCAAATTGTATACTTATGTACAATTATAGACCATTTTGAGTACTAACCCTAATGGTTTTCCTAGTACAGTTATGGTTTGAATAAAAAAAAAACCCTCAAACCCACAAACCTACTAAAAAGTCCAACAGCAGAACATTTTGAAGAGAAACGGACTTCAGTGTGTTTAACATCGGTGTTCTTGAAATTGCTAAACATTACACTTCGACGAAGAAAGCAGATGAACTGGCTTTGGCGTGCCATCTATTGGACTCCGCTTTTAACCCTCCAGATTTGCATCAGATACACAACGCATGGTGAAAATGAAGTATAATTACGGATGCACTTTCATGAAAAGGAAAAAAACCCCACATTCATTATAGAATTCAGTCAATTTTAATGAGGTTATCTCATACAGTGTGGCAAGTAATAATCTGGAAAGACCTCTGTGATATAACAGTCTTAAACTGGATTTAAAGAGAAGCAAATCAATAAATGAATCACATGAAAATGAATCACATGTAAATGAATCACATGAAAATGTATCACATGAAAATGTATCATACGTAAATGAATCACATGTAAATGAATCACATGAATATGAATCATATGAAAATGAATAAATAAATTAAAAGATAAAAAACCCACATTCATTTACATGAGCACGAGTTAAAGTGTTCATTCATTTGTCCGTATTAGTAAACAAGTAATTAGTAGGGTTGTAGTCAAGACCATTATTGTCAAGTCCAAGACCAGGACTAGCCAAGATCGAGTCAAGACCCAGTCAAAAAGGGATTGAGATCAAGATTGAGTCCAAATGAAATGAAAGTCAGACCAATTTCACATATGCCTCATCAATTTAGCAAAATCTCTTGAGAATAACCTAGAATCCCACAGAACCACTGTTGGCATATAGTTGGGTTACCACTAGAATACAACATGAACATTATATTTTATATATGACTCAAAAGGCCAAGACCATATTTAGCAAGAGCAATGCCCTGGACCATAACAAGTCCAAGTACAAATCCGATAATAATCAGATACAACAGTATCAGATAAATATCAATACAGACAATTCAATAGAGAAAACGTCTCGAGACGGGACATCAGTCCGACAGCCATACTAATTAATAATTAGGCTACAAGTTTGTTTATAATTTAGGAAATAGTTCCAGTTAAATTCATTAGAATATACTGCAGGCAGGTACAAACAAAAAGTAATAACTTCATGCTTAAAAGAACAAATAATTCATCTCTAGTTGAGACCAATTATGAACTAGAGTGACCTGTCAGAGCCAGAAGTGCTGGCGTTGCTACATAATTTATTTATTTATTTATTTTTATTTTATTTATTTATTTTTTTAACACAGTGTTTCTATTATTTCCAACAAACAAATAAAACCCTTTCTGGTTTTATCCATGCCCACTTTGGGTTAAAATCCGAATACAGATACAGATACAAATATTTAGAGCACTGTACAGATACAGATAGTGGCATTGCTTTACACCAAACATACACATGCAGAGACCAGCCTATCATTCCCTGAACACACACACACACACACACACACACACACGCAAACTTGGTTGAATACATTCCTAGGAGGAAATGACAGTAATAAAACAAAGAGTGCAGTATCAAAAACTCATCATCCTGAATCGAGACATCAGCTATTTAAAATAACCAGTGAAATAAATGATGTTAGCAAATCATGTCTATTTTGGAGATCTGATATTAGAAAAGCTGAAAAACAGCTTTAGGTTATTTATGTTCAAGTGGAGGCATGCCAAACGTTGCTGCACTTTTGAAGAGATTGTGAGAGTAACCAGGACTGATGCCATAAACCAAAGCAATATTTTTTCCACATCTCATGTTCCAAAGCTGAAGTTGAACGAATGAAACTACTGAACCACATCTGACTATTGTTGTGGGTTACGTCCCAACCAAACAGTGTGACATTCCACCCTGATTAAAGTGTGATACCAAAGAAAAAACAAACACGTGCCTTTTCTATTTAGACTAAGATTTTTACAATTTTTTTTTTAGCAAATTGTCCATTTCCTTGGCTGTCATTACAAGACGTCTGAACACTCAGCATACTCTTCATCTTGACTTCCTGTTTAGTGGCTTTTGTGCTTGGCACTGTATGCTCTTGGGTATGTTAGTGTGAGTAAAAACACAGCGTTATGGCATAAACACAGGGATTGGGTTAAAGTTAGGGAAATTGTAAATGCGAACGCTACTACGCTACATTTCAAGCTTCTATCTAAAGAGAGATGAGAGCCGACCGCAGGGTAATCAGCCATGTCTGTCCACAAAGCCCAGTGAGAACGTCAAAGACTCAACACAGGAAGAGAGCACAGGGAGCAAAGTGGCTCTACTCCTCATAATGTAAGAGACAGAAAAGAAGGAAAGAAGGATGATAGGGTAAATGTGGCGTGAAGAGAAGAGATGAGACAACAGGAAGAGGTGGAAATTGAGAATTATACAGACTAGAAGAGAAGAAACTAGAAGAAAAGCAAAGAAACAAGAGAAGAGAAGAGAAGAAAAATGACATGAAGAGATTAGAAGAGAAGAGACTAGACGAAAAGCAAAAAGAGAAGAGAAGAGAAGCAAACAGACAGGAGGAAAGAATAAGAGATGTAAAGAGACAAAGATTACAAGCAACAAGGGAAGAAACAACACAAGACTATGTGAGACAAGATGACCAGGAAAAAAAAAGCAAAGATGACAAGCAACAAATTTGAGAAAAGAAAATAGAAATGAGAAGCAGTAATGGAGAAGCAGGTGAATGAAGATACAATCAGAAAAAGAAAGAGATGAAAAAAGAAAAGCTGACAATAGGCAAGACAAGACTCATATTGAGACAAGAAGACATGAGATGAGATGAGATGAGATGAGAAAATACAAGAGAGGAATAGGCACAAGGTACAAGAAAAGATGAGAGGAAATAAAAATGCTGAGAGACTGCACAAAAGTCAATAGTGAGGAAAAAAGAAAAGAAGAGACAAGAAAAAGAAAATGGGAAGAAAAAAAAACATGAACAGACAAGATGAAGATATAAGAGCTGAGACAAGAAGAGCTTGGTAGTGGGTGGGAATTGGCAAGTGACCAAAGTAGGGGGGAGGTTTTGGTGTTACTCGATAATTTTACCCAGTGTGCATTCTGACTCCTAATGACCCAAACTAAACAAATCCACAGCGTTAACTCCAAACCTAATTATATCTCATAAATTAGATGAATCAGATCTTCAGGCTACAAAGTTAATAAAATATATATGAAATCTGCACATACCCAGTAACACAATACATACATGTTTCTATTCCAAATCCAAATCAAATCATCCAGTAACTGTGTCTAATTTCACTCGGGTCATGCTGATGATCTGTCACACTTTTGTACAGTAGGTCAGCCTGTCTGAATCGACTCTTTATCCTTCTCTAGTTGTGTTGTGTTTTGTTCAGCTTTTGTAGGAAACTTACCCATCTCCATTAATGTCCGTCACTGCCACAGTGTATCCAAAATATGAAGCCATCTATTTAAAAAAAACAAAAAACCTTGTGTTACATAAAATCAAATTTCCTCAGTGGAAGAGCCTAGTTACACAGTTTATATTTAGCAAAAAGGGATATATATTATAGTATGTCACAACACAGGATGCATTTAAGGTATTACTAAAATCATTTTAATAACTTTTAGGGAGCAGAAAAGTAAAAAAATAAATAAAAATAAAAGTTCAAAAGTCTGAATCTAAGACCTGTGAGCAACTTATCATTCATTAATAAATTAAATACTTTAATTGTTGGCAAATCACTGTGGTCTACATGGAATAACACACCTACTGATGACATAACATAAATGTCAGCAAAACAGGCTGCAAGAATATAGCCAATTGGAGCTCAAATTGAATGGGCGTCTCTCTGATTGGCTGTGTGAGTCTACTCCACTGGGTTTGTTACACCTAGCCCACCACGTCTCTTCATATCCTTCTCTGTGCTTTTCTGACAACCACTGGTGGTGTTGTTGCATTCGGTTTCACAAAAGTCCAAAATAATCCTCTTTAAAACGTTTAACCACAAATAAGACAATATGGATACCAACAACAAAAACCCTTATATTGCTTTATTTAATCTTTAAAAGCCCATTTATCACTGTTTATATATTAATGCACTCCTTCTAATACATTATTGTTTCTATAGTAACAGCGAATTCACAGGAACTTGTATTGTCGACGGTCCACATAACCAAAGCCTTATAGGAAACAGAATAAAAAATGTGGTGTATATTCAGAGATCTTGTTTAGCTTTCTGTAAGAGGTATGGTTAACATTTTTTGGAAGGAGTCTCCAGTGTCAGCACTTGTAAATGTTTGTCACCTGTATAGCACTTGTATGTGATATTACTTAATGATTACACAGCCTGAACTACAGATTGTGGTTCGTATAAACTTAAACATAGAGGGGTCATCCTGGAAGAGACCAGGGATGTTTCCCTCTATAGGGACAAATGAAGACAAAGGAAGGCAGCAAAATTAAATGCTTCCTAGAGCATAACTGAGACACAAGTTTTTTCCCTTTAGTTTTTCTTCTCAGACAAAGAATACTCAAACATATTGTGTCATAATCTCAGTCACTTTTCTAAAACAAATCACATAGTTTTGGCATTTTCGATATATGCGTATTGTTCAGTCCCTCCAGGATTTTGCGATCGCAGAAATGAACGCAAAATCAAGCGAACACCGCAATATTTGGAGGAGCTTGCAATTTTTTTGAAAATACCACAGATTCTCCAGAGATTTGGGCCAAAACGCTTTCTTTTTTTGAAGCAAAAAAAAGCACAAAAACTCCGCAGGTTGCATCGCAAATTTAGAAAAAAGCAGCAGCAAAATCGAGCATTTTTGGCCGCAGCAATCGCACAAAGCTCTGCACAGTTCTGTACGGACCGACTGTTCATAACAGTATTAGTTTTTCACAGCTAATTAATACATTTCTGGTAGCAGGCTTTTGGACCATACATATGATAGATGGTATGAACTGACCTGCTCTCCAGTAAAATTCTGAATGAGGGTGAGATCTGTGGAGTTTATCACAGCAACCTAAAAAAAAGAGAATCTGATTAACTTAAACGTAAAACGTCATGGTTATGATCCATACACATCCAGACTTATAGTGATGTAATGTAAACGATGTATACGTAACACTTTGTATGGTATCTTCTTAAATGTTACATCAAAATAAAACAATTACAGGAACAAACGCTATGAACAGACGTTTAATAAAACTGAAGCTAGTTTTCCTGACTGCCTATGATGGAATCTAAATCAGATCTAGTAAAGGGCACCCCTCCCCAAACCCCTGATAGTACAGTCCAGCCTGGGAATTCTTTAATAAAAGCTAAAATAACATCCAGATGAGGTGAAGCAGGGTCTTACCTAGAAACACTTACCTAGAAACACACGCCGACCCTAACACGTTGTATTTTTCCATATGGTGGGCTTGAAATCCTCACACACTGTCCTCATCAACATTCAAACCCAAGTTCATGACACCACACGTAATTAGATGCTATGGTATTTTCTAACCATTGTTGGTGCATCACTGCCTTCCTTGAGCAAATAACTCATATCACACACATCTTCACGCACTTCCTTTTTCATCCCCACACCCTTAGCTGTGTCTGCCCTTTCCTGTCTGGTTGAATTGACCTCTGACTCCTGTGACAGAAGGATAATCAGAGCAAGAGACAGAGCGAGAAACGAAACATGAGAGAAACAAATAGTGTAGTTTGTGCTTACATAACCGAAGTTCTGCGCTCCTCGTGGAACTCCTGCTACCAATTCTGCAGAGAAAACAATCGCTTAGATAAATATATAGAACACAAACACAAACTTGAGAAACTGACACATATGCCATAGCTTTCTACACTTGAGAGTTTTTTTTTTGTGGAAAAAACATAGAATATGTACAACCTACTGGTGTGAATTTCTCGTGGAACAGAACTTTGAGTCTTTTTCTGTATAACACACACACACATACGCACACACAGCTGGCAGATGTTCTCACTGACATCTTCAACATCTCCCTGAGCAGCTCCATCGTTCCAATGTGCTTCAAGGCTACCACCATTGGCCCCATGCCGAAGAAGTCTTTAGTGTCCTGCCTACCTACGTTCGAATGCTGTTCATCGACTTCAGTTCAGCATTCAACACCTGATTGGAAAGCTGAACCTACTGGGTCTGAATACCTCCATTTGCAACTGGATCCTGGACTTCCTGACTGGGAGACCTCAGTCAGTTCGGATCGGGAACAGCATCTCCAGCACCACCACACTAAGCACGGGGCCCCTCAGGGCTGTGTGCTCATTCCACTGCTGTTCACTCTGCTGATGCACAGCTCCAATCACATCATCAAGTTCTCCGATGACACGACCGTAGTGGGTTTCATCAGCAAGAACGACGAGTCAGCATACAGAGAGGCGGTGATGCACCGGCTAACAACCTGTCTCTGAATGTGGACAAAATGAAAGAGATGGTTGTTGACTTCAGGAGAGCACGGAGTGACCACTCTCCGCTGAACATCAACAGCTCCTCCGTGGTGATCGTCAAGAACACCAAATTCCTTGGTGTTCACCTGATGGAGAACCTCACCTGGTTCCTCAACACCAGCTCCATAGCCAAGAAAGCCCAGCAGCATCTCTACTTACTGCAAAGGCTGAAAAAAGCCCATCTCCCAACCCTCATCCTCACCAAATTCTACAGATGAACTATTGAGAGCATCCTGAGCAGCTGCATCACTGCCTGGTTCAGAAATTGCACCTTATCGGTTCTCAAGACTCTGTAGCGGATAGTGAGGACAGCTGAGAAGATTTCTGGGGTCTCTCTTCCCTCCATCATACACTTTTACACCAGAGGCTGCATCTGCAAATCCACCAGCATTGTGGATGACCCCACATACCCCTCACACACACTCTTCACCCTCCTGCCGTCTGGAAAAAGGTACCAAAGCGTTCGGGCCCTCACAACCAGACTGTGTAACAGCTTCTTCCCCCAAGCCATCAGACTCCTCAATACTCAGAGATTGGACTGACACACACACACGCACACACACACACACACACACACACACACACACACACACACACAACAGTGAGGTGTGGATAGTCACTCATTCTCATATAAATATTTCCGAGAGTGAGACAGACACATAGACAGACAAAGTGAGAGACCGGCTAAAAGACTGAGAGACTGATTGCTGATGGATGAATTCAGTGATAGGAAAGGAGTGTGCGTGTGAGTTAGTGTGTGAGTCAGTCTGTGTGTGTCTGTGACAGTAGATGTGACAGTATGTGTTTGATGTCTGGTGAAAGTCTGGCTTTGATTGGCTGAGGAAGTGCTCTATAATTTGGGCTGCAGCATTACAAAAGCGGAACACAAGTCAATGAAGCACTAATTCTACCACCCACAGAGCCTGCCACACACACACACACACACACACACACTATTATGTCTTGGCTAAGGGACTACATTTGGGGAAACAGGAAACAAACATTTGTTCTAAAATGCTCCTTGCAGCTACGTCTAACTCGACTATGAACTTTACTACAATAACAAACGTGTGTGTGTGTGTGTGTGTGTGTGTGTGTGTGTGTGTGTGTGACAGACAAATGGAGAGAATTTTCACCTTGCTGTGAATCACCAGTGAACTCTCCCACAGCTACAGAGTATCCTGATGGACAGAAGGAAAAGAAAGAGAGTGAGTAACACACACACACACACACACACACACACACACACACACACAGGAGGTTCAGTTATAGCTTTCAAAATCTGGACTCAGATCTGTTCCACTGGGTTCAACAATTAGATACATTTTGTATCATAATTAGACCGTTTCACATTTATATTAAAATTGCAGTTACATTCAGGTTAACATTATTTACGCTTGTTTTAGAAACCCATGTAATTAAATAAAAAAAATCCCATGGAATAGAAACCCATGTAATTCAAGCTTACAGGCTTAAAACTGTAATAACTGAGTAACAACGATCAGAACTGGAACTGTTGTCATCACTTCATTAAAAAGATGCAAAATCATTGCTACAGCATATGGCAACCAGTTATAAACCACACACACAGTGACACACACAAAACACATACACAACCACACACACAGAGCCCTCTATTACCCAGGTAGCTGTCGTCATAGATGTCTGAGGCGGCTGATGTCTGTTTCTCTCCCTGCACCTTTCGGAGAATTGCCTTCAAAGAGTAGCCATTCAAGATTTCCGCTACTCCTGCTGTGATCACTTGACCTACACACGCACACGCACACACACACACACACACACACACGCACACACTATGAGTTAATATATTCCGTACAGAAGAGTGCAACCATGTACACATAGTATATGCAGCTGTGTGTGCATGTGACTAAAACTACTTATGTGAACATGATTCACAAATGATTGCTTTGTCTAGTTTACATGTTTGCTCTGGTTCACACCTCCTACATGTGGCTAATGCTGAGTTAAGCTTACCTCAGAAGTGGTCATTTTTCAACCATTGTGCCTTTCGAGCTACAAAGTGTAAAAACAAAAACAAAAACAAAGCAAAACCAAAAAAACTCAAACAAAAACCCACTGGTGCCTCCATGTTCATCTTTTGTTGCTATCTGGCATATTTAGCATACATAGCTATCGGCTATCTATCTAGTAGCAATCTAGCCAGCTAACTGTGATGAGCGATGTAACCTTCTCAAAACAGCCAACTGTATCATCAGTTTTATAATATGTCTGTACATTGATAAAACTAAAGTAAATACTAGTATATACAGCTTAACTTGGTTCAAAGTAAAGAAGTGCTACTTTGTTTACTGTTGATGATGTGAGCAGCCATGTTGATTTTAAGTCACTTGCTGAAGTTGGGGTTGAGAAAACCTTCCCTAGTTTCTGAGTAGGAATTCCAAGTTGAAGCAAGCTATAGTTACGGAGCTCGGAGTTTTAGTTGAACGCAGCATAATGCCGGAGATTCAGGCTTGAAGATGTTGTTGAAGATGCTGTTGTTTAAAATACTTATACAGGCATGTGAAAAAATAAGTACATCCCAAGACTTCTTTTTGCATCAGAAGGTCTGCTCTTGGGCTGAATTTGCTGGAACGGGCCGGTCCTGGACAAAGTGACAAAGTCGTTTGAAATCTGCGCCATTTGTAGATTATTTTCCTTACAGTGATTCCTTATGATGAATTTAAAATAATTTGGAGATCTTTTTAAATCCCTTGCCAGACCCACAGGCATCCACAACCTTTGTTCTGAAGGCCTTATAGATCTCTTTAGATCTTGGCATGATGACACCACACACCTCAGTAACACAGGGAACACCAGACACTAGATATGAGAGGGGTATAAATAAGACCGGTTCCACCTGCACTCCCTAAGCAGGTTCTAATCACTGGCACCCAATCATATACACCTGATTCTAATTTTATGGATTTGAAGGTGTGATAAATGTAGGGGTGTACTTACTTATTCCATGTGACTGTTTTTTTGTTAACTGAAATTGTGAAAATTGCTACAAAAGTGTATCGACTTTATTAATATGCGCTGTTTCAAAGAGGATTGAATGTTTGCTTATCCGAATATGTCAAAAAAGCCAACAATTTCCATGGGGTGTACTTATTTTTTCACATGACTGTATGTACTTCTTACAGATAACAGTGTGTCATACAGTGCTAGAACCATATGAGCAAGCCTATTTAAAACGCTGAACAACTCGATATGGTCTGCAGTTGGTGTGTGACTATTTAGTCATGTACAGCTTTTTTTACTTAATGTAAAACTAAAAAAAAAAAAAAACTAACTCTGGACACCAAAGACATTTCTAATTGGCTACATTTGTGGGGGTAGAAAACATTGTGCAAATTTTATTTTTGGCCAAACCGTTCTTTAAAGTAAAGAAAGAGTCTGTATTTGCGCTGGGAGATAGAGAGAGATTACATTACCCTCCTCCTCTAAAGGTTAGACAAACTCATTATTCTCTTTTATTAGTAAAGCTGCAGGCTGTCCTGGGACCCCGTCATTAATCTCTTTAAGTGTGTGTGTGTGTGTGTGTGTGTGTGTGTGTGTGTGTGTGTGTGTGTGTGCATGTTTTATAGGAACAAATGTCCCCAGAAGAATAGGAATATCTGAAAGTTTTGACCATGTGGGGACATTTGGCCGGTGCCTAAAATATCCTCACAAGGATAGTAAAGCTGAGTGCATTTTACACTAATTTAAAAACTGAGGATCACGTTACAGATTTTAATCACTTGCATTCAGGTGTCTGGTGGAAGTAGGAGTGTGCACACTACACATGAGTTCGCAAATGAAGCGTTCACCTGGAGATAACCTGACAAAATTAATAAGAGAGTCTTTGTGGCATTGTTACTATTTTTGATGAAAACAAGAAAAGAGAAATAAGAGGAAACTGTAGAGGAAATATGGGTTGGGTAGACATGTAGTGGAGAGGATTGATTGCTCTGCAAAGAGAACCAGAGGTACAGTGCAAAAAAGTAGCTATTTTTATACTGTGCATTGCCAGGAATCATGGTTTTTTTTTGGTGTTTTGCAGCCACTTGGGTATGACATGACATGCCAAATCATTTCTTGTCAAAGCAAAATTATTGTTCTTATATATTGTCCTTGCCCTCCCACAAAATATATGATAAACAGGATTCAGGGATCTGCTGCGCATGACAGCAGATGAATTTGATTTCCTCTCGGACTCTAAATGATTCATCACCGAGAAAATCAAACATTCTTGAAAATATCAGAGGGCGGACTGATTGGTGATGATTCCCCCAAAATGATTCGGTGACTTGGAAATCGGGGCTAAAAATGTGTCATGTGCACTAGGCTTAAGGAAAGCGCTCGTATGTGTCCATTATTAGTATAGTCCACACTAGTATAAAAAAAAATACTTTATATACTCAAAGTTTATAACTAGGCTCATAATAGTTCATAACAGACATTATTTATAAGCTTTGTAAATTCCTTAAAGCATTGTAAACATGTTACAGTTCATCATAAGGGACTTTACCTTGTTATATGTAACTCTGGCAATACTTTTAGGTTCACCTTATAATAATTATTACACGTTACTAAAGCACTATATGATAGTGTTCAAGTTTATAAAATATTTACAAGCACTTTAAGCAATTTGTAAAGAATTTCAAACAGTTATGATGATTTATGAGTTCAAGCCTCATAGAAACTATTAGGAAAATACCATTAAAATAAATTACACAGTGTGTTACAGTGCACACACTATCGTGGAGGAGGTAAACACCCTCCATCTTGCAGCTCATATTTCTGTTGTTTCCTTCTCCATGGGGCAAGCACCTCTTTAAAAAGCCAGAGATGCAAAGTTCAGGTCAGGATGGATGGCCGGAGCATGGAGAAGAGGACGGGGGCAGACTTCAAAGTGTCAACAAAATTAAGTGTGTGTGTAAGAACAGTGGTCAAATGATAAAATATTTCAACGGCGAGAATGGGTTTACACAGTGGACACACAGTGGTTATGCTTAACTGTACTGTTTAGGCCAAAAAAATCCCTCATATTATGAGTAATTTTATATAAGATCACTTGATTACTATAATAGTTTACATTATTGCAATAGTTTCAATAGTACATATACTACAACATACAACATTCAATTCCAATTCAATTCGGTTTCATTTGTATAACATGCTTAACAGTAGATATTGTCACAAAACAGCTTTACAGAAATCCAAAATCCCTATAATAACTTAAGGAAGAAAAGAAAACCGCTACAAATGTACACTGTAAAGTCAGACATGAGTAAGTGTGCTGAAAGGATAATCAGTATGAGTATACATCCTGGAATGAGCACAGGACAGTCTTTATGATTATAGCAGCAATTCTTAGGAACAGTATTCAAGTGAAATTGTCCACTGAAGCAAAGATGACAATTCGACATAAACTGTTTTTGGATATATAGATCTAATTGCACTACTGGCTTTGCTGTCTTTACAGTAAAAACCCCATTGTATTACTAGTTAAAAGTTAAAAGTTATTGATCATAAGTTGTTGATTTGACCAGAAGGCAACCTTGTGTATAAATCTCAAGTATGGATGGAATAAACATCGATAATAAACATTTAATTTATTTGGTATATGCTTGATAGTGATTTTAATCCAATAGACTTTTTAAAAATGGCAATAGTTTGTGATTTCTTTAAACCAAATGGACAGCATCTTACCTCAAATCTATCCCCTGAGACACAGAAAGCATAAGAGAAACTAGGGCTTAAGTGGGTTTACGTTCATCGTTGTTTCAGGGAAAATCCAATTTTATAAACACTGTTATAAACAGGATTCAGTAATATATTAAGGTAGACAGGATAGATTACTATATTAATTTACTTACAGCAATATACCTCCAACTATCACAGTGCAGTAATTATTTGTGGACAGTAGTGGCCCAGCCATTAAAGGAAAAATCCACCGTTAACAACTTAGATTGACCTTTATAATTAATATGTGATCCAAGATTTATTTTGTAATTAAATGTGACTTTGATTAGACTTTTCTAGCCTAAACTTCTTTCATCAACATGTTGGTGTATTTTTTTTACTTTGGCTAATAGTTTCTTACATTACCCGCTATGCCATTCCTGAGTGGAATTTAGCCCTTGCTTCAGATCTACCTGAAGAAAGCAATGCAGCGGTGCTTTAGTCCTTTAGGTTGTCTATTGTAGCTATCTCACTTCCTCAGTTCTGTAGACTCTGCTCAAACAGATCTACTTTTAAAGCTTCACCTTTCATGCCAATACCGCTGTCAACACCAGTCTCATAGATCTCACAGATCACTAACTAGCCGATCCAAGTCTCTTCTGTAAGTTAATGCAACTGTGTCATATTGCTGCATTGCATTCTGGGACTTTGTTTCTAACCTTTGCTGATTCCATTGAATTTCTCATTACTATGATATTGAACGTTGCTGGAAAATGGTGAGTAAAGAAGAGCTTGCTCTTTTGGTTTTATGCGATAACAGTGGAACCTGACTGTTACTGTATCACATGTTTGAGATCAGTGAAAGTGTCTCCTATTAAACACCAATTACACTAACAAAGACTCCCTGTGACATCAACAGGACACACAACCACTACATGTTCTATGAATGAGGCAGTTACATTGCTACGTTCTTCTTGCATTACAAGTGGCATGTGAATTTCAATACTTTTTATGCCAAGTGGTTGCACAAATTTGATTAATCTGCAGTCAGATTTATATTTAAGCTGAATTTACAATACTTTTTGGTTATGATCAGCTTTATTATATTGAGAAGAGGTTACGTCTAGCTAGTCATTTCAACTATAATCATGTTTTGTTTACATTGAATTAATTGTACTTGGTTGGTAGGCCAAATAATTCCTGATAATAATTTTCTGGAATTTGTGAAATGAATGCAATGAACTAATGTGTGAGCATTAACCTTTATGAACCCGGATGAGGCAGAAGAAGAAGAGCTGGCATCTTCTCATAATAGTTTAATGATTGGAAACATTAAGAGTTTAAAAATGTATTGTAATCCCATGTTCCAGTTCTTGTTCTCTCTCATACATATAACTGATGATAGCGCGAGAAATGTGGGGGGCCTGTGGATCGGCTTCATTTACATGCATCTGTTCACACACACATGGCTGCAATTATCCAACAATTTGTATTTATCATTGTACAAACAAACATGCATGCACACACTCGCACACATACACGCACAGGCCATATTTTTCTGACTTAGTTAGACGCTGTTACGAAATCCTGACCCTTGTCACATTCTTGTGCTGTCAAAAGCAGACACCTTTCTAATAGCAACCCTCACATTAAAAACTATTACAGGCGAGACAGTTCAAGGTTATAGAAACGCTATACATACTCTATATACACATCTGTCTTCTTATGGTGGATTAAGTGGAACTAAAAGCTTAAGTAATGAAAGAAATACAAGCATTGTCCATCAGCGGCCTGTCATTAAAGCATAAATCCTCAGAGCATATTGACCATAAAGCCAAGCTCTTTTTGCTAGTTTAAGCCCTACAGTTAGCTACTGTATGCCCACAGCCCATTTCTAATCATCATTCATGCATTCACTGTGAAGAAACACAACTCTGTGACTCACAAGTCAGTTTCTGATTGGTCGAGCAGCAGGAGTGATGAAATTGGGAACACAACCAAAATTCACTTGGACTGCTGTGCTAATAAATGTCACAGGATAGTGACACATCGTTCTAAATATCTTTCCAGTTCTGCTATACAGGGCAAGCAGTAGGATTTTTCCATTATTTTGGCAAAGATCTGAATTCTAGGATTCCCTTGAATCAATTTTGAATAGCTTTTTGTCCATAGAGACTGATTATAGATTTGATGGACTCAACAAATGGATGGAGGTATAATTGACAGAAAAAAAATATATTGTCTTACCTTGCCAGTAGAAGCTCCCTGGTCCTCCTAGTACTAATGTCCCGTCCTGAGGACATACAAGGAAAAAAATGAAGAAATGTAAATATCCGAATTAAAAAATCTGAATGAGGTAAGCAATATTCAACCTATATTTTATTAAACGTGTCAAGAAAATATAGATTTTAAATCCATAAATCCATCATGAAAATATATTTCCAGATTTTATAAAACTACACTGGACATTGTTCAAGAAAGTAATTTACAAGCCTTCACATGGCTGAAAAGAAAACTGTTCTCAAAGTGCTTCATACTTCACAACCTGGTGTGTGGAAAATGCATTAATATTGTTAGAGCTCTGCATGGTTAAGTTTAATAAATGCATCACTGATTATAATGGTAGAGAAAGTATCAAAATGAACATTCTATCTACAGTATGTGATTGTGTAACTTTACAATGCTTGTGTATACATGAGTGTACACAATCAGATATTTGGTTATAATTAACCCTTTAAACCCCCTATACTCAGATACTCCTCACACTCTTATAACTACAGACGATAGTGTTGGGTTCAAAACCATATTAGCCAATACTGAGTCAAGACTAAGACCATAGCCAATGGAGTCCGAACCAAGAGTGAGTATGGGATTATCATTTTGTACAAATAAGTACACAGGACATACAGTACATATGACATGTTAAGGATAACCCAATCTTCTAGCAAGTTCTGCAGTGTAATCCTACTTAATATCATTGCTACATAAGGCATACTTTTTTTTTTTTTACATAAAGCATAATCGCTAGGTTTTTGTTTTATTAAAAGGAATGCAACAGGAAGCAGTATAGCACATGTAAAGATTTGCAAATCAAAGCACATTTCCTTTGATCTAAGCACACAGCAGGTAAATAAAATTCATTAAATACAAGATGTCGTTTTGCCTCACTTTCCTGAGACCAAATACAGCTGTGCATTACTAATACTTGTATGATACTATTTTGATAGAGTAAAATTCCACCCGGGTATATGGTAAGACCGAGACCATTGATTTGTGGTCTCAAGACCGGTCTCAAAATCAAGACAGGCTCAAGTACCATAACACTAGTAACTTCACTATTAGTTTCATTGTAGTTATTGAATAAGTCATGTTATATGACAGCGATGTTGAATTCTCACTTCTGATTGGTCAGAAGGTGTGTATATTCAGGTATATACATACACACAGGTATGTTGTATGGAGGATGCTCCACATAAATAGGTTAAAAACCATGTGGAATTGTTGATATTGTGATTTTTTCTGTGAGGAGATGTTTATTTAACGTTTTTAGAAGGAATCTCCAGTAGATGCACTTTAAGTTCTCTTATTTATAATTTCTCTGTAATGTGTAATCTACATTCATTTTCTCTTATTAAATCAAACAGAGGAAAACAGAGAGGTTGGGGAGGAAACAACTGCTTTATAGCTGCTATAACATAAGTGATAACAGGAAGTAACTTGCTTCATGGACGTTCCATAACATTACAAGTAACTAGAAATGGATAAAAAAGTACAATGTGTCATTCTTTAATAAATTAAAAATTGTAAACATTGGCAACTTGCTGTGTTATAAGTAATAAATCACTCCGGGGGGTATTTATAGGAAAATATTTAAAGGAAAATAATCCATTTCAGTGTGGTAATGGAATCACACCACCCTATTATTGTTGATTTTTGTACTCTTTACATAGTTACTGAATAATAAAGTTTTACATGAAAAGAGCCGAAGACCACATCGGGTTCCACTTCCATCAGTGAAGAACAGGAATCTGAATCTACAGTGGGCACAGGCTCAAGAAATGTGGATAGATAAATATTGGAAAAACATCACCTAATCTTGAATTCTGCTGCGACTTTGAGAATTTGGTGCCAAGAGTAAGAATCCATGGACCTGTATAGCCTTGTGTTAAAATTTCAGGATGGTACCGGTGGTGTTATTTGTGAGGAATGTTTTCTTGCATTGCATTGGGCCCCTTAATACCAATCGAGCATGCCACAGTCTATTGTTTAGTGTATGTGTGTCTACAGACTGTGTAGCATCTGAGTACCTGCCCCTGGACAACTCCCTACATCTCCAACGTGTCCATCTCATGTCCTAACTGGTAAATTGATTCACCTCAACAATCTCATTTGAAATGAGTCAAAAAAATGTATGTGTGTTTTATGAGAAAATAGTGTTTTAAGGCTTCGTACAGCCCATCTGGGTGTCCCAGCTGCTAATTTGGGGTGAAGGATAGGGCAAATGCATTGACATTACTTATGTGTGAAGGTTAAAATGATGTGTGTGTGCATCTGGACTATGTTAGCGCTGACACACACTGACGACAGACTAACAGGAGAGTGAATAAATATGTATCACTGAGGACAGGAAGAGAGACGTACAATTTGTCTACATACGCACGAAAGAAAATACAGTTATATTAAGAAAAGGGAGATGGCAAGGGTAAGAGAAAGACATTGAAGGAAAGGAGGCCTCTTCCTGCTTTAGGAAGAGGTCAGAGGTCAGAATGATTTATCCATCTCTCTCTCCTTCTCCTTTTTTTTTTCTTTTGCTCCTTAACCCTTTTCAATACATTTGTTATATTGTTCTCATGATACAGAGAGGACGCAGCGAGGAAGAGATGGGAGGAAAGAAGGGATAAAGCTGACTTTCTCAATAAAGAGCGAAATTGTGAGCTTTTGTAGATGGGGATGGAGTGTAAATAGGTTTGGTAGGCGGACTAGATCTGATACGCTGCTGCTACTTGCTCTGATAGTCATATACAGACATAGAAAGAAGAGAAGCATGCTCCTGCTGCAAAGGATAGTGGCACGTATAGGTTGTAGGTTGGTTGGGATTATAAGGGTTACGTGGGCGGAGAAGCGAGGCTGTTGTGTGGTGTTGAGGTAGCCAATCAGTGCTCAGACAGAGTTTCATGACTGAACTGGGCATTTATATCATTTATAGGTTTATTCAGGTGTACTGTGTGAAGGGGATATGATTATCTGATGATCCTATAGCTTCTTTTGACCAAAAAGGGCTTGAGTAAGTTGTCTGCCATATTGTTTTTTTATTAGCTTGCTACATTTAACAATGGGAATATCCTCTGGCAATCAATAAACATAAAAATAAGGCTTAATTATTTTTTTTAAGCTTGCATACTATTTTGCTACACACTCAAATGTATTTACTTTTTCTTCATAAAAAAGAGTACATACTTTTTGTGCATAGTATAAGTAGGTGTAATGAGATGCAGGAAAAGACTTGGCACTTTCTGGTTTCTCAGTAACATGGAAGGCTACTTTAACTGTCTTCTTAACTTAAAAAAAGAGCGCCTGGTGAGAGAATGACTGTTTATAGTTGTTATAAAGTTCCGTAACATTAAATGTAACTATAAACAGTTAAACTTCTGAAGTGTCATTCATTAATAAATGTAAAATTGTAATCAGTGGAAAACTGCTGTGGTATGAGAGGAATAAATACTTCAGGACATGTTATTATAGGGAAATAATCAACTTCAAGGTGGTAACTCATAGTCGCCTAGAATTATTCTTCCCTACTAGTCTGTGTAATTCCTTCCCATTTGCTCCCAGCTTTATAGCTTCTTCTCTTGTTAGCTTTCTAGTTTTGACCTTGGCCCTTTTTCTTATTCAGCTATGGATTTGCCCTCATGTGTGATGTTTTCTGAAGTGTCCAAAATAATATCATTTGTGTTGAATATTGCAGTATATCATATAAAATCTTATCAGCACATGCCTTACATACACAAAGTGGAGTAATGATGGAGCAGTTACCTTAGTGAATTCCACACTGAAGCCGGCCTGACAGAAGCCCTGTCCTTCAGGGTCCGGATTATCTGCACCAAAAACATCATCATTATTTTTACATAATGCAGTAGCAAGTCGTAGTAATAATTTCACCAGACATCCGAGGAGCTTAATTAGTTCCTCTATTCTTAATCATGTTATAAGCTTATAACATCATTTTAAGTTCCTGAGATGTTGATTAAAGCACAATCAAGGGCCAGCTGGTATAAATGGGCTAGAAGCTTATAGAAGATGTTATAAGGGTCAAAAAAACGTTATGGAACGATATCGTAAAATCTCAGAATTGTCAGATTGAACCATATAATTCTAAGGTCATGATATTTATTCCTTCAGTTTCTGCATTTCAGTGTAATAATGGTGCCATTCAAATAAATGCTTATATGGTAAAAAAAAATCAAGCTGGTAATAAATTTATTGTAAAAAATGTAAATCGCAGTCAATGAGTTTATTCAATAATATCATTCACAGCAGATGATGACATTTGTCTTGAAATAACCCCCATACTTTGTAGGTATTTTACTGCTAAGCGAGCTGCCAAGTGTGTGAATATCATAAACCTAGCAGAGCTGGTGAAGTTAAACACTGAGCTCTTTGCCTTGGCGCTGTTGCTGTAACAACCTGCCAGGCAGCCACTTCACAGTGTTTATCAGAGAGTCAAGAGGACTTAATAGTCATTAGAGGCTTATATATCATCCACTAATTCCCTTTCTGAAGTCATTACAGATGTATACTGCCAAGCAAACACCGCTCTGCTAGGACTGAGTAGCTGCTAAAGGAATTATACTGACAGATCCGTTCTTTATGAAGTGGGTGAGTCTTTAAGTAAGCTCCCAGAGCATCACACACAAATACTGCTTCATGTAGTCGAAGCGTGTGTGGTGTGATGATTCCCGAATCAAAGCATTAAATTTGAACTCAGATTTTTGCTTTTGAAATGGCTTAACAATAAAATTGTTATCAAAGTGGCAACTGAGACGCCTCATTATTAACGGAAACGTGGCTAATACTCCAGCTAGCAAGGATGTACCACTTTATTTAATCAATACAGCCAATGTAATGGAAAACCTAAGACGAAAACAAGACGAAACTATGACGAATATCAATATTTACCTCAGACGTGTTGGGAAATTAGTATGAAAAACTAAATTTGTTTAGCTAAATATAGTGTAACTACACTTAGCGTTGACTTCTAACTACACTTCTGTGATACTGAAAACCGTCAACAACTTGTGAACATATTGCTATCAGGAAGTGAATTCCACAAGAGCATTCAACAGTGCTGTGGTATAAATATTACATTTCAGGACACTGGGCCACAATATTCTTAACATATTGCTTTCATATTTCTATAAAACATTTAGCAACACCAATCATACTGAGAGTATTATATTACAACAACCACTGGTGTTACAGTATTCAGATAAAACTACATAAGTCTTAGCCATTATTTGTAAATTAGCCCATTACATCAATTTTGACCAATTCTTTCTTTCTTTCTTTAATAACGTCTTTCAAAATAATAGTTTTAATGATTTTTGCTCTTTATGTAATAGCATTGCTTTGCTGGTGGGTGTGTCATTATATGTCTTCAAATACCATGACAATATCACCATATCACCCCAATCTTCTCAACCCATCAAAGCACAGGAGCCTGGCAGGAAATTACATCTAAACAAACACTATGCACTGCTTTGATCGCTGTTTAGTCACAGGCACAAAACTGCCTTGGCATCAGGCCTAGTGATGTGGTATGAGAACCAGTACGAATGTGTTGGTTTATTGTGGCTTCTAAGAGTTATACCACAAATGGCGCACACTTGTACATTGGAAATATGTTACATGCGAGTTTAAATGCCTCATGATTCATTTGAAGGATGTTTCATTTATAAGGAATATTCATGGATGCTTTATGAACAGCTTTATTCAGGAAAATAGTCATTTGCCAATTCCCAATCGTTAGAAAGCTCACGTCTATCACACGACAGCTACAAACTGGGGAAGGTAACACATGCTTCCTCCGAGACGCGTGAAGGCACCGCATGTTTTTGAACTGCTGCACGTGCTACCCCACAGGATGACTGAACACACTCAGAGGAAATGCATGAGCTCACAGGCGCCCATGACTGGTTAATGACACTGACAATAAGATGAACGCCTTTCTGTTGAGAAATATTAACTGATTTTTTTGGAATCGCTAAGCCACATGAAACATATACCTGCATTTCAGTAAATACATTCAAATTACATAAATTAATGCATGACATTTTATTACATTTACGTTCATTTAAATAAAACTACTCAAAATACGTCCATGTGTCTAAGCAAATTTAATTAAAAGAACAAGAGAGTGTATGTATACACAATTTTATTATATTATATTTATTTATTTATATAAGTTAGGGTTTTATCTATCTATCTATCTATCTATCTATCTATCTATCTATCTATCTGATTATTTATTTAGTTCGTTATTTAGTTGTTTATTTGTTGATTTATCTGTTTACTATGCATTTTTCAAACTGTCTAGTTTTTCCTACACTTCAATATTATGGACTATTTTGTGTAAATTCATGAAATATAATTGCAACTAAATCCATTTCCTTTCTAGGTTGTAATGCTACAAAATGTGGAAACATTCAAGGGGGGGGGGATACTTATGCAAGACACTGTATACATAGTGTGTGTGTGTGTGTGTGTGTCCGACTCACTTGTTCTGCAAGGTGAATACTCTGCATAGGCACTGAAGTTCTGCACAGCAACATAGCACGTGCCCACTGGATCCATCTCACCGCTGATCTTTACTGTTCGCCAGTGATACAGAGGCGCACAGGCCTGCGGGCGCAGACACACACCCACACACACACACACACACACACACACACACACCAGGGCTATTTTACTATGAAAAGAATGCAAAATAGAAGCATTTTCACTGTTCTGGCAGACATAGAGAGAAAAAGATAAATTTCTGTCTGGGGAATTATATTCACGTTTGCTCTGACTGCATTTTTTAATCTAAGAAAACAGAAATGCTTAGTTTTCAGATGTCTACTGATGCACTACTGTAGCAAAGGGTTAAAAAAAAAGTAAATGCTACAGTGTTGGTACCCCGGAATATTTATTTATTTTTTAAATCTCCTTTTGTCAATTTCTAGAAATAGACACATAATCACCCTAGACAGCTTAATTGACAAAGGGCGGCCATGTTTTTTCGCTCTTATATATATATTGATAAAATGTCCGAAACATACACTATACAATAAAAATATTCCCTTTCTGTACTGTATTTTATAGACCACGCTTCCATCTTTTCTGCTCTCTTTGTAAGGTTTTATTCCACATCCGTCCTACACCATGAACACCTCCTTGTTTCTAATCATGTCTTTGTAATATCACATATGGCATTACAAATATTCTCCCACATAAAACTGTCACTGTAATCTGAACAAGGCTATTTACCCAGCGATGGATTTAATAACTGGTATATCAACCACGTGCTTACATTGCCAAGAAACCCTCAACAGCTTGGAGATAGAGCAGCGTTTCCCCACTCCGTAAATCTTCTTTTCCTCTTCATAACTGTGCAACTATGCATATCTTAGGCACGATTTAACATCCAACCACATGTGCCTTAATCTCACAAACCACCAGCTTTCGAATGCGTATTGATGGAACGGAAAACACAAAGTCTAACCAGTTTCCATCTAAGGAGACCTAAAGTAATTCAGTGCCTATTAGCATGACTGATGGAGCCTCGTTAGGGCCATTCATAGGGCTAGATCTTTCAGGAATACTCACCACTACTTTACCCCTGTGTGTTCGGACAGTAGCGCCAAACCACTGGTGGGATTTGAACTCCAACGGCTCCCGCGTCCCATTCACCTTAACCATCCTGTTATCTGGGAAAGAGAAAGAGATTATGAGTGGGTAAAATGAACAAATAAATAAAGAATTGATATAAAAACTGAAAAAAAAAACCCACAATGCATACATACTGTATATTTATTAGTATATCTTCACTACTAATAAATACACATAACATCTCATGTTAGATTTAGACCGTGATTATAGCTTTTTTTTTTTAAATAGTCCTTTAAGATTATTACTATACTATATAAAATTCTGTAACAAACTCTCCAATAACATGTTCTCCATACCAAATTACAGTATATTATAAAGATCTAACGATAAACCTGCCATTAAAGAAAATAACTATATCCGGAGTTTGGGCAGAAAATGGAGTCGCATAAACAGAAACAATTCCTCTGTATAATAGTAGCAATGTTCTGTGTAGAGATAACATTTTAAAACATGATGAAAAGAAGTGTTGAGTCGTTTGTAACTGAAATGCCCCATTCTTCAAAGTGAGCTTGACGTAATAAGACATTTTTTTCACCCTGTCCATCACCATGCATGGTAGCTTTTCAACTCACTATACAAGGGGTTATAATATATTAGGCTGGTAACATTATATTAATTAATGTGAGTAAGTCAGTATTTAAAATGATTGCTTGATCAAATATTTGTAGCTAGCCCCCCCATCACTGTCGAATCATCCCATGCCATCCTCCTATTGGTGTCTTTTTAGACGAGCATCGTAGCATGCTCTGAGATTTTAATTAAAAGTTTCTGTCACTTCTGGAACTTTGTCACTGGCTGTCTTGTCTTGGTTGCAGTTAATCTTTGAGTCACCTGTGAGCATGTCACATTACGCATTCTAGAGTGCTTATCTCTTCTCACCAAAAGAATACTTTCACAATGTGAGATTTTGTACATCAATAAAGTCATTCTGTGTAACAATTCAGTGTAAAGCTGGCTGTAGTAGCTTGTTGTTGGGAGCTCACAGCCAAATCCTGATGATACCAGGAGTCCAAGAGAGACAAAATTGCTCTTGTGATAGAAAAGAACAAGCTAGAACAAGGTGTCAATTGGCTATGACCAACTTGGAACAAAATGGGGTAAAAAAGTGACAAAACAATTGCCGTCAAGTATACATTGATACCGTGTAACTACAATATGGCTAGAAAAGAGAAACTTTGCTCTTTCACAAGCGATTTACAGCAAGTAAATGAATATCATGAATAGAGATCTACCAAATCTCCTAATTGGTGTATATATAAAGATATATAAATAGCTAGCCTTATTAGTAGATAGATACAACATTAATAAAGTAACAGTATGAATGGTGTTCTAGCTGAGATAGGCTCACAGTACATCATGGTCCGTTGTCCACACCATATGACTACAACACAGAAATAATGACTACCAAGAACTCATGCCTGAACAGATTCTATGCATTCTAGCCTTTGGAACGTTTCTTAATAGTAAGAACACTAAGGACAAAAATTTTTGGACAATTTTGGGCATTTAACAGAAAAGTCCTCATTTCATAACAATTCCTATAAAAATGCAACATTTTTCTATTCGCCAGATTACTGTACATTAATGAAAGATTGTTGTTAACCATAGAGTCTCTGGATAAGTGCGTGTGTGTGTGTGTGTCTGTAGGGGGTTCAGTGTGTTCCACGACAGACCTCGGGTCACACAGATGGCTCTAGTTAAAGTCGAGTATGGCACAGTCCACACTTCATTAAAATGCAAGAACATTAATCTTTCATCTGCCTCCTCTTCCTCCCGCTGTCCTCCTATTACACTGTCCCTTACATTAACTCAAATCTGTCCTGAGAAAAAGTCTGGGTCAGTATAATGCAATATTGCATGATATGATGATATATCTCTTTCTCTGCTTATGGATGGGTAATAAGGGCTAATCAGATGAATTAAATGATGGATGGATGGATGGACGACATATTAAATACTAAACATCCATCTATTACTCATTAGTCACAAAACACAGGATATAGGATTTAGACTACCTCCACTATGACTTTACCCACATCCAGACTTACGTAAGCCGAGGAATAAAACATGACAGGCCATGCACTCAAATAATCAACGATGAGAATCGTAATTACCGTTACCACTCAAAAGTTGATTAGTTAACTAACAGGAATATCTCGAAGTTTTTATTCTTCTTATGAAACCGTGATTTGTCAATCACGGTTACATTTTCATTTTAAATGTATTAATCAATGACGAACCACACTTTTATAGTTTTATCCATTTCTATTTAATGTTATGAAACATCCATGAGACAAGTTTCTGTTAGCTCTTATATTATAGCAGCTATAAACATTTGTTCCCTCACCAGCCTCTCATTTTCTCTTTCTACTGAAGTTATTAATACAAAAACAAAACGGTTATATTACTGAGAAAATGCAAGTGCAATGTCCTCTGAAGACTGTTACAAAGCAGAGACACTGGAGACTCCTTCAGTGAATGTTAAACATCTCCGTATAGAAAGCTACACAGTATCAACGGTTAGACTTTTTACTGTGTTAAATAACAGTGTTTTTTAATCCGTTTAATATCAGACTTATTATGCGAAACATCCACCATACAAGTCCATGTGAATGATAATGAGCGCAACACTATCAACATGTGATTTGAATTACAGCCGGAACTACTTTCAGGGCTGCTATTACAAAATGAATAAACACTTACTGACCAGCCAGTATTGAAAATTTAACAGCACTGTGGTATAAAGTCCACTAACGATATCCTATAGTGCTTACTGCTTCATGATTGGCTCAGTCTATTACTGGAAATGCTCTTCAATTTGACCAATACGTCATGAAAATGTAGGAAACGTTCCTCAATGACCGTAATGTTCATTGCATGTGGAAATGTCTGGCTGAAATTGTGTTAAAAACGACACTAAACTATACTAGTAGAGTCCTGAAACCACCAAACATTCCAAAAAAATAAAAAATAAACAAGGCTGTCATCCAACACAGACAAGAAACATGCATGCCAACCATCCCAATACCTCATGTGTTAATTAAACCCATTCTGCTGGTTTCTCCTCAACAAACTGCATAAACAAACAGCAGGGGCTCATTTAAAAGTTCAGTGCTCAGTGACCTGTTTTACTACACACTCCAAAATACAAGCCAAACAATGTCAGCTGCTTTTAAAAGCTGGAGGACTCCGCTGTTATTATCATCTTGTAGTTCTGGAATAATGGGACCTGACGATTTCATTAATACCTTTAAATAAACCAGAATGAAATGTGTTATGTATCAAACTTATTGGAGTCCATACATATAGATCTTCTTAGTATTAGAGTAATGTCTGGAAGCATTCACAGTGCATCCATTTAACTGTGTTCAACAGGTTATGAGAGACAAGATTAGTGCTCGAAAGGGCTTTTTTCCCCACATGGTCTCTTTTTTTTTTTTTTTTTTTATCCTCGTCCTGTATGAAAAGTCAGAATTTCCACTCAGCATAGGTTTTCTCTTGTGTATTAAACACCTATAACCCTATATCTAGGGGTGCAGTTTAAAAAAAAAAAAAGGTTTTAAATGATGTTTAAAATCAAAATGTGAGCAAGTCGAAAATTAGCTAGCTAGTTATCATATTTATCATACTCACATGCTTGCTAGCTAATGTTGTACTCCCTCACATTTACACTCTTTTCCTTCATTTGGGGCAACTAATTTTGCTAAATTAGCTAGCAAAAAAAACATTCTGGAGTTTTTTGACCGGCATTTTTTTTTTTTATCATGTTTCAGTGTGTGGATCTTCTTGCTAAAACTTTGTGATGCGGACAATAACATTGGCCGGGGTTGTGGGGGGGGGGTGGGGGGTGGGGGGTTTGTGAAACAGAAGGACCCTGGGTGTCAAACATCTATAGTACCTGCAGTGACAGCAACAACTAATATAGCAGAACCATGACTGGATACTGACCTTAAGTATACAAATATCTCCATGCAGGTATTTAACTCAGATTTGGGTGCTTGCTGCTTGTGCAGTATGGAGAATACATCAGTTTTATGAAACTAGGACACAACCTTTCCCATGTATCTGCTGATAGTAATATACATGACACACATGGTATTGTTAGTGTAGACACTTCAAAACACAACCACTACCCCTATGTTAAAGCTGAAAAAGCTAGGACCTGTTTTAATTAGAATTCATATTTCTGATTGCAGTTTGCCCGTCCGAAGCCACTCCCATACTTATATTTACCAAATTAACGCAACAAATGCAACTTGTGCATACATCTAATACACTCTTTTCAATACAAGAGCTAACCATATAAGTCATAGTTGGGTTACTATCTAAACCAAGAAGCTAGCAAGCAATTACATGTAAACAAATCTGTGATTCCACGATTGGGATGCCGTTTGTGTCCCATTGATATTACATTTATAACTGTATAAATGTAAAGTAACTGTTATTTCCAAAGATGATTTTCAAAGATATTGTGATATTAATGGTGAGGTCCCTGAACCTACACTCTTTGAATCATAGATACATCATTTAAATGTTGTTAATATCCTCATACTATTAGAATGGTTTCTATTTAACTACATAATGTGTAATGAATGTTAAAAAAAAAAACCACACACACACAATCCTGTTACTTTTAATCCTGTTAGTCATTTAAGAGCAAAATGTAACTGTAGAATCATCTAAATGTCAAATGCGCTAGAAATGATGACGTACATTGAAAGTATTGTGCCCCAAGAGCTGAGGTTCCTTTATGGTTGGAATGCAACCCATTTAATGGCCTGGCAATTTTTTTTAGAAATACAAAACCTTGATATCATCAACAATGGTGAGTTAGTAGAAATTATCATAAATTTAATATCAGCACATGCCTAAAGACATTACAAATGTGGAAATGATGAAGAGTGAGTTTTCCTCTTAAACTCAAAGCAATGGAATGTGTCTGGTGTAACTCTAGAAGATCCAGATACATCACTTTGTAAGTCTCTCTCTCTCTCTCTCTCTCTCTGTGTGTGTGCACACCAAACAAGTGACTTCATCAGGTATGTGGTAGTTTACAGTGTATCAAATGAATTTAGTTCGCTTTGTCTTTAACGCATTGGTCATTTATCAAAGTTGACCAAAGATGTAAATTTCCCCCGAACGACGTCTGGATGCCATGGTGGGATCAGGGGTCACGACAACGTGACTAATGAATCTGATAATGTGTGTGCATGCACTTTGAGTTGGCTAAGCAGAAAGGCCTGAGGTGGTGGGGGTGTCTAAAGTGTTTCTCGGTGTCTAATAAAAAGCAGACACCTCTCCATGTGAGCCAACCTTCTTGGCTGAGTTCCACTAATTCCCCAAGTGTTTTTTTAAAACACCATGTCCCCTCGCTGTCTTCCTGTCTGTCTCTTTTTCCCACCTCTTCAACTCTATCCCCCATCTAAATAACATACCAGTACTTCTTTCATGTCGGTGTATAGACCTATAACTCCAGCTTATTACCTGTAAACAGATACAGGCTTTTTCTTCCACACACAAAACAGAAATTATGAAATGGGGGTGCACAAAAACTGCATGCATTGAAAATGGCAAAAACCTTGACTGAAAAAGTCATTGTTTGCATTTTTAAGGATAAATGTAATAATGTATTAAATTTTATAATTCATTTTAACCGTATAGAGAATTAGAAATTGGAGTTAAAAGGATGTTCTATCCTCTTCCACATCAGTCAGTGCTTTCAAACAGTGTCAACTTGTTCAATCCAGATTATCACTTGTGAATGGCTGTTACTCACTTTTAGCCAAAAAAACCCCCACATCTGTTTTTAGAACAGTCGTTAACAGTGTTGGATTATCATATTATGTTACTTGCAATGAAAGTAATTGCTAAAATATTGTTATAATTGTACAGTTGTTACAGTGGTGGTCTGCCTGCAAAGATCATGTTTGGTACAGATGATGTAGACAAAGTATAACATGTTTAAATTATCTACAAAAAAAGAAAAAGAAAGATATTAATAACACGAAATTTAGCCAACAGACCCAGCTGAATTAATGAGCAACTATTTCTCCACAGATTTTAGCATGAACAGAGATCAGTTGAGTACAGAGACGACAATGAGTCTCAGGTTTAAATGGCAGAGAGACTTTTACCTCAAGTGATAAGACAGAGACTGATGTGGTGTGGAAAATTACCAGCTTTGTTGATAGATATGTTAACTTTTTAGACCCCTTTAGTGGTTTTACTTAAAACAAGAAAAAAATCTAGCGAGTTTTAAGTGGATAGTGGGGACTGTCCTGCACTTGATACAGCTCTCTAGCTCACATCATAGCTGCTGATTATGCGAGTTGAAAAAGCAGGTTTGGCCAACCTGGCAACAGTGTGCAGAGCCTGACTGAGTTGTACAAGCCATTGTTCCCTATGACCAATCACTGATCACCACTGTTTCACAATGACCTATGATTAATCACCCCTGTTTTACACTAACCAATCACTGATCGCAAGACCAATCGCCGATCACCACTGTGTCGCAATGACCAATCACTGATACCACTGTTTTGCAACAACTAATCACTGATCACCATTATTTCATGATAACGAATCCCTGATCACCGTTGTTCCCCAATGACTAATCAATGATCATCACTTTTTCACAATGACCAATCACTGATCACCATCCTTCCCCAATGACCAACCACTGATCACCCGTTTGCAATGACCAATCACTCATAACCTTTGTTTCTCAAATGACCAGTCACTGATCACCTGTTTTGCAATGACCAATCACTGATCACCCCTGTATCACAATGGCAATTAACAATCACTGATCACCACTGTTTCGCAATTAACAATCACTGATCACCACTGTTTCGCAATGAACAATCACTGATCGCCACTGTTTCGCAATGAACAATCACCGATCACCATTGTTTCAACGACCTATTGTTTTTTCCAACAGCACACTTCTTTGTTCTTTGCTTTAAACTCTATTCTCGACTACATTTACAAGTACTAAAAGTGAGTTATTCCATCCGTAACCTTTTCCTTTATGTCTAACTACCAACTACTCAGTACCACTGCTTCTTTTTGTCTACATTATTCTGGAGCTATGCAGCACTGACACTACCTGCTGTACGATCATGATCATGAGGAGTCAGTAAATATGCAGGTTAGTTTGTGCTGACTTTTTGAACATGCCTTAGCTACTTTACCCTGAAAAGTAGCTAACATTTATGCTGTTTCCCACAGAGCAAAAATCTAGTAGACCCACACTGATATTAAAGTTTTTTTTTGTTGTTTTTTTAATCTCCGCTGATTAAATCGTCTTTAGCAGCTTCCTTCAATTTAGGATGAGGAAACTAGATTTGAGGATGATAAGACATGACAGAGACAATCTTCAGAGTTCTTCAGTGTAGACAGGGCAACACCAACCCTACCTCTACAACAGCTCACATTTACCGGCACAATACGTCTGACAGGTCACATGCATAGAAAGCAACTCAGAAACCGCAAACAGCATTTGGCCTACAGCGATCCTGGCATCTGCTTCCCACATGACAAGCGCAATTTAAACATGACCTCACAGTTCCGTCAGCGCTTAAGCCGTTCTTTCATGGAACCTTGCGTTTCCAAAATGCCATTGCTTTTGAGTCCATTGCGTTTTCACTGCGTAAAACCTACAGTCATAATGCATCGCATAACTCGAGCCGAAGAGTAAAATATAATATGTTCGGGAATATGCGCGCAGGACCCCTTGTGCGTCAGGATGTCAATTGCGCCACATTTAAAGTTACGCGTCTTTCTCGGGCAGCGCGTGGTAATTACTCTGCTCCCCCGGTTTAAACCAAACCATATGCGAGGAAATCAACTCAGTCTTGGATGTGGGGTTTGATCTTTTTATTGTCGGAGCCGGAAAGTGTATAAACTAAGCCTCACACAAAAAAAAAACAAAAAACCAAAAAAAAAACAAAAAAAACCAAAACAAAACAACAACAACAAAAAAAACCAGGAGGATTGAATGAAAACAAACGTTAATTTTATATGTGCGCATTCAATTCTATGGAGAAGTGTCACTTTGGATGCATCCTCCTTGATCCATGAACTAAATACATGCATGCATGCATGCATTAAGTAGTCTACAGGCTGCAATACAAGAAACATGACATCGTGTCCTTCCTTGGTGATAAAAAAAAAAAAAAAATTCATAATTGTGTACCCACTTGCTTTATCGAAAGGGATCTCGCGGCATGAGTCCTGCTCAGATGGAGGCCAGGAGCAGTAATAAACCGCACCGCCCTCCACAATCCCGGGCTGGGTGGTGTTGGCTTTGGGAGCCCCGACCAGCACTGATACACTGCACAGAGAAAGAGAGAGAGAGACAGAGGGAGAGAGAGAGAGGTACCATTAAACTGCACGCACTTAGACCAGCATCCAGCATGCAACACCAACTGCACCTTCACTTAAGACTATAAATGCTGGACAGAAAGCAGGATACACGACTCTCAGGGATAAAGTGTTGCTGCATCTCTGCCTCACAGCGCTTTGTAGTAAACAAATGGTGATGCATCCAGGTCAGGCAGAACTGCCATTCTTGATTTGAATGCAGAATGCTTAATTTCAGTGTTTAACCCTAGGTGCATGATGCATTATGATGCATGCATCTTAACTAAGTCGAGGTGCTATACAATTGTTATCCATCATTTCAATTAATAAAACGAGCCAGTGCATATAAATGACTGGAACATAGCATGCAAAAGTTCTGTGTAACTCACGCGCTCCTGTACTGCGTCGGATGGTAAAAGTCCACGGAGTATCCAAAGTAGCTCCCGGCGGGTCCAGTGTACACAGCGGGATTCTCCAAATCCAAGTTGAAAGCAAGGATTCCGCAAAGAAAATCAGACAAGATTAGACTAACCGAGATTAGACAAGAAAGCTCGCGGAAAGACGCTCGAGCCTGACACGCCAGCATCGCTGCACTCCTGGTGTCAAGCACAAACTTTTATTCGTAACCAATAAGCAATAATGCAGTGTGCAGAATTCCGCAGCTTGTCCCGTTATTTTCACCAGGTTCGACTGTCAAAGTCCCTGCGCGCGCTCCATGCGTTCCGTTTCATTCAGCTGCACGCGCCTTTCCCGCCGCACTGTGTGTGTGTGTGTGTGCTCGCGCTGTCCGCGCGCACACCATTATAACGAGCTGCGCGCCCGGGCTCCGACACCACATCACACAGCACGAGCCCTCAATACGTCATCCGGCCAAGTCCTTATACGGAAACAGGCCACTTGTGAGGAACGCGCGCGAGCGAGGTGAGAATTTGATTAAATAAACATTATTAGTGTGGACCGAGAACTATTGTATATTTTTACTTTTTAAAAATGTAGGAAAAATGCCTCAAGGAAAACAATCTGATTTTTTTCTGCATAATGTTTCTTTTGTTTGTCCACAATCAGTGTGTGTGTGTGTGTATATATATATATATATATATATATATATATATATATATATGTATATATATATATATATATATATATATATATATATATATATTGTTTTGTTAATATTTTCCACAGTGTACACAAATTGTGGGGGGAAATGCCCAAGTGCTGTGTCTTATTTCGACTATATCTCATTATTTTGACTTACTAACTTGTAATTTCAAGACATGTGATTTTGACTTAGTATGTCATTGTCATTGTAGTTATAACTTACTACCCAGTATCATGAGTTCGACTTAATAACTTGTTATTTTGACATATTTTAACTTTTTTTTTTTTCGTAATTTTAACCTTAAATTTAAACGTCCACAAGCGATCAATAAGAAAACATTTTTGGAAGCTCAACATGGCACTTCAACAGCAAGTTGAAGTGCCGTGTCTTCACCTTAAATTAATATCTCATTATTTTGACTTAGTAATTTGTTATTTAAAGATATATATAGGCTGTTATAATTTTTGGATTAATATCACGTCATTTCAACTTAATAACTCATTATATCAAGATCAATCCATCCAATTTCTATACCATTTTATCCTTCAGTGTCATGGGGAACCTGGAGCCTATCCCATGGAGCATTTGGCACAAGGCGGGGTACACCCGGAACAGGGTGCCAATCCATCAAAGGCACAATCACATACACATTCACACACCCATTCATACACTACGGACACTTTGGAAATGCGAATCAGCCTACCATGCATGTGTTTGGACTGGGGGAGGAAACCGGATAACCCGGAGGAAACCCCTGCAGCACGGGGAGAACATGCAAACGGCGCAAACAGAGGACCACGGTGGGAATCGAACCCCCAAGCTGCAGTGGAAATTGAATCCCCAACTCGTTTTTTCTACATATTATCGCTTTGTTTCAAATTAATATTTAACACAGCACACTCTATCAATAAGACTTGTTTATTTAGTATTAACTTATCAACTTTTTTATATTTATTAAGAACACTACATTAATACCGGGTAGGGCTTCCCTTTGCTCTCAAAACAGCTTATATTCTTCATAGCATGAATTCCACAAGATGTTGGAAACATTCCTTTGAGATTCTGGTCCATGAAAACATGACTGCATTACACAATTTCTGCAGATGTTTAAGTTGCACTTTCATGTTGTGAATCTCCTTTTCTACCTCATCCCAAAAGTGTTCTATTGGATTCAGATCTGGTGACTGGGAAGACCACTGAAGAACTCTTTGCCGTGTTCATGAAACCAGTTTGGGACGACTTTTGATTTGTGACATGGTACTATGCTGGAAGTAGACATTAGAAGATGGGTAAATTGTGGCTATGAAGGGATGCATGTGGTCAGCAACAATACTCAAATAGGATGTAGCAGTCAAGCAATGATTAATTTGTATTAACGGGCCAAAACTGTCAACTCAAACCAGTCTGGCCATTCTCAATTGACCTCTCTCATGAACAACATCAACTTTTACAAGGGCCAAATTGTAATCTCCAAAACAACAGGTTTTGTGGGGTGTTCCCAGTATGCAGCGATTAGTACCTACCAAAAGTGTTCCAAGGAAGGACAACTGGTGAACCAGCGACAGGGTTATGAGCGCCCAAGGCTCAGAACACACAGTGAAATGCAACTTGCAGCGTATGAAACTACATAGACACAAACCGGTCAGAGTGTCCATGCTGACCCCTGTCAACCACCTATAGCTCTTACAATGGGCTTGTGAGCATCAGAACTGGACCATGGAGCAATGGAAGAAGGTGGTCTGGTCTGATGAATCACGTTTTCTTTTACACCGTGTGGATGTCCAGGTGAGTTTGCGTTGCTTACCTGGGGAAGTGATGGCACCAAGATGCACTATGGGAAGAAGGCAAGCCTGCGTAAGCAGTGAGATGCTCTGGGCAATGTTCTGCTGGGAAACCTTGGGCATTCATGTGGATGCTACTTTGACACGTACCACCTACTTAAACATTGTTGCAGACCAAGTACACCCCTTCATGGCAACAGTATTCCCTAGTGGCAGTGGCCTCTTTCAGCAATATAATGCGCCCAAAATAGCAAGATAATATCACTGGGGTTTTTTTTTTTCTTTAAATTTTTTTTTAAAACTTGTGCTTCAGGGTTTCCCTAAAATCACGTTTCATGCATGAAGTTTTATTACATTTGTTCATCTGAATGTAGGCTTATTGTTTGAGGTCTATTATCCAAAGCGAATGAGAGCTCCCTGTTTTGTGCTGATTTGTCTTAATTTCAAAGAAAAATACAATATATGATACATTACAAAATATCATTTTTTAAATACAGATCAATGATCACAACAACATACATGTAATTGCAAGATCAAGCAGGTACACAGAGCTATCCAAAACTAAAACAAGACAACAAAGTGAAAAATATGAAAAAATGTCAGAAAAGCTAGATATCATGTATGTGCACAGCAAAATCATGTTCCAGCTACTACTCCTGTGAGCGATTTCAAATCTAATTGTGTTTAATGACTAAGTCGTATGTTTGATTTTGACGGTATACACATATATACTCTACCTCTACAGGATGCTTTCAAACATGTGTGCCAGTTGAAAATAATTACCAGGAATTAGGGAAATGCGTAAGTGGGAATATAACCCTCCCTACCGTATGAACACAAGCACTGTGGGTGTTTTGATGCCAAGCCGAAATCACACAACCTCACTGACTTGTTCCTAAATAAAAACTAAAAATAGATCCTTGCATCCCAGAGCAGAAAACAGCTTACTGACAGACGCGGACCAAGCACACGGAAGTCAGGTTATGTGCAAAACCGTATATTACAGCACCAAATAGCAGGCTGTGTTAAAATAGTCCAACACCCGACATACAGTTTATTATGATAGTATGCGGTTTGAGACACAGCCCGCTCGTTAAATTGGTAAATTTGGCTAACTGATGATAGAAGAATATTATTCACTTTGGTGATTTCATTTAGGCTGCATTTATATTTCCCAACATTGCAAATCAATTCCAATTTCTTTGCTAACTTCCATCATAATTTGGATATTATTGCATATGTATGAAGAGCTTGGATCAGATTTTTTCACCTAATATGGGCCACATTCAAATGAGGTTCTACATTAAATCCGAAAAACACACCTGATATCTGGTAATTTGACTTGCATCTCAATGCTCACATCCAATTTTCCTGTAAAATCTGATATTATTGTCATTGCTATGTTTTGTTAGTCAGTTATCTAGCTTTGTTTTGTGTTTACTTTATTGTTTATTGTTGAGCGATACCTAACCAAATTACCTCCAACAATTCTTTTATTGTATGGCAATAAAAGAATCTTCTATCTTGTATTTTGTTTTGAGACAAAAGCGCCTGAGTATGATAACTGAATCCTGTTGCAAGCAGCACATAGCCATCACAATGCGTTTATGTAGTCAGTTGATGTCAGATATGTCAATTGCTTTCCCTCATTCCTGATATATAGGTTCAACCATTCAACCACATTGCCATGAGACTGAGGTTAACAGTATTATCGAGGTGCTTGACAGAGCAGCAGTAAGGAGTCTTACATGATGTTATAATGACCTTTTAACACATTTCATAGAAATTCTAAGAAAATTATCTCTACTGTAGTATGTTCAACCACAGTGATGGTACTGGTATAAAGTGTTCAGCCTACTGCAAAATCAAATCAGATCTGTGTCAAAATGTATAGTTGCAATCAAAATTATTCAACCCCGTTGCAAATCAGGTTTATTGTCACAATTTACAGACTTTCAGCTGTTTGCAATGACAAATCAAACAAAAGTAATCGAAATAGTTCAACACAACGAATGCTTCAAGTGGCTTCCCCAAATTCAACTGAAAATGCAACTTATAATGATATGCAAAACAGGTGTTGTCTCAAGGGCTTCATTAGTTGCATCAGGTGTGCTTGACTGGAAGATCTGAGATAGAAAATAGAGACTCCAAGACAAGGAAGCTCTTGATCAGGCCTGGGCTTCACCATTCAAAAGCATATGTTAAGCGACTATATATAAAGAGCCGTAATGGTGGCCGCGGACTCACCAAACTTGTAGCTGCATACACAGCGCCATTGTTGGCTTGGCTAGACCAAGACCAGTTCACCAGTCAAAGCAAAGTACTCCCTTATAATAATGGCAAAAAAAAAATCAAGTGCATGTACTTACCAGTACAGCCCGTGGACCTATCTTCAGTGAAGCAAAGATCAAGATCAACAGTGAAGGTGGGAAGATCTAAGTACTCAAAGACAAGCCTCTGCATGGCCAGTTCTACTAGAGCCTTGTTGATAAAAGTGCTAGTGTGGCATGACTGAGCATCTCCGGTTTGAAGAGAGACTGAAAGCCTGATTATAGCAGGACAGGATCAGGCACTCAACATCAGGTATCACCAGCAAAGTATCTTGAAGCAAATGCAGAATGTGCAAAAAAGGAGGAGATGATCAGTCATGTCACTGCTGGTTGCACAATGCTGGCTTCTACTGAGTACATGAACTGGCACAACAAGGTAGCCAGTGATTTGCAGTGGTTGAGCTAAAAGGAGCTTGGCAAACAAGCACCTGAGATATGGTATGAACACTCACCTGAAGCAATGATAATTATTGAAGACATCACCATTATGTGCGACATGGCAGAACAGAATGACGGTACCATCCCAGTAAACCATCCTGATTTGCTGGTCCACTGTAAGAAGGAGAAACAATTGATTGATTGATGATTGATGTAGCGATCCCAGATGGCAACAACATCAGGTTCAAAGAAGTTGACAAGCTGAGCAAATATAAAGATCTGGAAATTGAGATCAGTAGGACGTGGGGAGGAAGACGAGAGTTGTGCCTGTGGTGGGGTTAGGCTCTTCGGACCATCAAGAAAGGATTTGTCAAGAACCTACAGGAGCTACTGGGACAACACACAGCCCAAGAAGTGCAGCCAAGAAGTGCACTAATGGGAACCGCACACATCTGGCACAAGGTGCTGGGCTAAAGCGTAGGTCAGGAAACAGACACCTCAGAGGCTTATTGCAGAGAAAACAAATTTAAAATAATAATAAGAATAATAAGAATAAGCCTCAGGGGATGGGGGTTCGAATTCTGCCTCTGCCCTGTGTGTGTGTGGAGTGTGCATGTTCTCCCAGTGCTTTAGGGGGTTTCCTCCAGGTTCTTTGGTTTCCTCCCCAAGTCCAAAGCTGTAGGCTGATTGGCATCTCCAAATTGTCCATAGTGTGTAAATGTATGTGCGATTCTGCTCTGCGATGGGTTGGCACCCCGAACAGGGTGGCCCCTAACTTCCCTCCAAGTCCTCTAAGTTCCCTGGGATAGGCTCCAGGCTCTGCGCAACCCTGTGTAGGATAAGCGGTATGGAGTATGGCTGGATAATGGACTTCAGATTTCTAGTGTCAGCCAACATTTTTTAATTATCACATAGGGATCAGAACTATCAGGAGGAAATGTGAACTGTAGCAATATTTAGAATTGGAAGGATTTGTCAGTGTATTTCAAACACATGCTTCTCAACCAACTATTAATTAAACTTAAAACTTTTATGACTCAAAGATTGTGTTTAGACATGTCTAATAAATTGATTTAGAACAAGAGTATGCAGATTTTTAGTAATTTCATCACTACAGTTTGCAAGAACGTTATGAATAAAGTGTGATCTAGAGCAGTCACATGTGATCTGAAACCCATTCACTAAAAAGATGTGGCACACGCAGGAAGCCACAGCCACTCATGCACTTTGTAATTCACCCTGGGCGTGACTCACAGATGTTGTGTAGGAGAGTTGACATTGCTGTGTTTTCTGGCCATATTGTGGAAATGTCAGTCCTGACTGGCTTATACAAAAAATATATTGCTCCCAACAAGATTTTACTCTGAAGCACATCTGGAATATTTCCAAGTACATGAAGCCAGCACATGTAGGCTATTGAACTTCCTGTCCACAGATTATAATATTACAGTGAATTAAATATCCTCAACACACTATCATCATGATATACTTCTAACCCTTATTACTTTATACCCTTAACTGTAACCTCAGTAACTACTGATAGTGTGAGAATTGTATACATATACATATATATATATATATATATATATATATATATATATATATATATATATATATATATCACACACACATAGCAATATTTTTGAATACCATTTTTAGTTGATTTACATTTATGAGATTAACTTTTTTATTTATTTAAACTTTTATACCCGTGCTCATTTTTCTCCCCAGTTATTTTCACAGGCTCCCTAGTAGCCATGCACTACATACTCTGCATACCCCCTTGTTATGGTCTTGGCTTTGACCACACACCAGATGGTAAGTATCGGTTCATTTAATGAAACATCACCTGAGCACTTCTGACTCCCTGCATTCAGGAATTCATGTGAATTCCAGAGGTAAAGTTACTATGAGCATCTTGTGTTGGCTACAAGATATTAGAAGGTGCCAGTGGCCCCAGTACATTGCAGGATTGAGGAACTTTAATCACACACTCATTATGGTAGACGTACCAAAACTGTGGCCAAAACACACCATTGGCTAAGGGTCACAGCTCTGCAGAGATTTGTAATTAGCTCATGTGAATCAGATATTTTAAATAAAAATGATAAAATCGTGGTACACTGGGTAGTGTTGCTGTCCTAAAACTCCAGGTTACCTGAGCTCAATCCTGAGCTCAGGTTACTGTATCTGTGGAGTTTCTGTGCATGCTCTCCTTGTGCACACATGGATTTTCTCCAGGTTCTCAGTTTTTCCCTCCATTAATTGACTACTCTAATTTGTACCTAGGTCTGAGGGTTGAGAGTTTGAATGTGTGTGTGTGTGTGTGTGTGTGCTGTGATGGACTGGTGTTCTATCCAGGGTGTATTTCCATCTCATGCACAGGGTTCCAAATACCCCTCACTGCAGAATAAAAATTCCATGGGGTGGACTTGGACTTGAATGAGCTCCTGTTACTTGGACCAGTCCAGCTAAATGTTCAGGAGGTAGTGTGTGTTTCAGGCTTGATAAGTGTTTAACATGATGTTTCATGTTGGGATAGGATTAGGGTTAGGCTTTTTTTTATAAGAGGAGTTGGATCAGATCTAGCCCACTTTTGGTTTTGCAGTGAGGACTCCCTCAGTGTTCCTGGGATAGGCTATGGATCCACTGGACTAAAACATCACAGCAGTGAATGTTTTTTTATCTATCATGCCGACAGGAGTGCCAAGTCAGATATGAAACTTATGAAACGGGTCAAAGAAAGACCACATTTATTAACATGAGGGCATACATATGTATATGGTGCATGTGTGACACATTTTCTTCTTCCAATCATGCATAATAAATAAATATAACTAATTTGTTTATATTGTGATAAATATAAACAACTAAATTAATCAGAAAATATCGCAGGGCGGGTCGGGTTGGTCAGAATTCCTTTGCAGGCAAGAATAAAACTTCGGCATCATATAAGTCATACATTCAAATTTCTTTAAAGGGTCATTCCATCTCAAGTGGTCCAATAATTGCAAAGTTGGTTGCTTGAACGTTTTAAATTTTTGTAATTATTTACCTCTATGTATTGGCATTGCTTTTTTTTAATTATTTTTTTTTAATTTTACTTGGTTTAACTATGACGGCCATCTTTGTCATGGCACACAACAAATGTTGGATATCTAGATATTGGAAACCTCAGTATCTAGGATGGTCTAGTATCTAGCTACTTGGAACAAAAACCAATCTCTAAAGCACATTACAAGGTACATGGACATATATAAACATTTTGCACCTGACTACAGCTCAGAAGTCACTTACTGTTCTTATCACAGGAGAAACAAGACCACAGCTCTGTTTATGACCAGGCTTGGAGAGTAAGGGAATACATGTAATGGCGTTATCTAATTAGGATACAAAAAAACTGGTAATTGTAATCCGTTATAGTTACATCAAAAAACAAAGTAATCAGATTACAGGCACATTTAATAAAAAATGGGACTACTATCAGGATTTTTTGCATTTAAAAGCAAAGAAATTAATCTTTTGACATAACACAATATAGACAGCTGCTTGATTATAGTTTTGGTTTTCTCTTGCCAGTCGTGGCTCACATGAGCAACCTCCTGGTACATGTGCAATTAATTATGTGTTAATTTGGTAGAAATGAACACAAATTGTTCTCTGAAATGCTTTTGTTATGGTGACCATACGTCCTCTTTATCAGACCAAAAAAAAATCATCCGGCTGGGATTTCTAAATTTGAGAAAATGTCCAGGATTCAGCTTTAGTTTCATTATGATGTGCTTATGGTCTAACACTACATCATGTGTGTGCATATGTGCATTCCTTTAACCCACATGACCATAGCAGCAAATGACAGCTGTCCTGAGTCGAAAGAATGCCCATGGCCATATAAGGTCATTTTTAATTTCTTGTTATCACATTGCTTCGTATTACATGGCCATTCAAATGTGTAAATGATGGCAGAAGGGGCAGGAGGTACACTCGTGGCATCCAATATTTTATTTTATTCCATGAAGATTCAAAAGAATTTAGGAATTTATATATATTTATGTGAGGCTAATAGTGTGTCTTTTTCAGTGTATTAAAATCTGCATTTATAGTAACACTGTTTTGAACGCTATTAAGACATGAAAAAAAGGTGTCCTCTTTTTGGAAAACCAGGATATGGTCACCCTAGCTTTTGTGATGTAATGTTATCTGCATCAGGGACAGTTATCTTTTATTTATTTTCTTAAAACAAATCCAAACATTGAACATGTTTAAGGCTTGAGAAAACTCTAAATAAAAGTATTTTCATATTGCTTTTCTCTTGACTTTATTTGCATATGTGACTTGAAGTAATCAAAAAAAAAAAAAAATCAGATTACATTACTTTAATATTGTGATACTTGGATTACGTTACTGATTACATTTTTATGAAGTAATTTGTAACTGTAATAGAATAATTTTTTTAAGTAACCCTCCCAACCCTGTTTATGACACTGTTCATTTGTAAAGCACCTGAACACTGTAATTCCATATTTGCATAAAATCTATTCATGCATAAAAATTGTACATCTGTACCAACTTGATAGATCAGATGGGTTATTCAAATCTGGCCCTCAAGGTCCACTGTCCTGCAGAGTTTACCTCCAACTCACATTTTTTACAGTAGAATGCTACTATAAGAACTTATTTCTGTGAAAAATTCAGGATCATATCTGCTCCCCCAGCAGAAATATTCAACCAGAAATTGAGGAATTTAAAATTAAAAAAAAGCAAAAAGCACTTTCAAGAAGAAGAAGAAGAAGACTGAAACCTGAAATGTTCTCCATGCGCACTATGCTTACCTAGGTATCCCCTAAAAAAATTAAGACTGAGACTCAAACCCTTCCATTATAAATTGACAGTAAATATGGAACTGTGAACAATCTTGAGCATTACATTTGGACTTAAGTTATAAGTGTAAGGAAATGTACGTACCTTGTACACTAAAGATCAGTTTTTGTTCCAAGGAGCTAGGACCATCTTGAGCCGAGATATTCAGGTTTTCTTAAACAGCAGTATAAACAAAATTTGTTATGTGCCATGACACACAGATGGCCATTGAAGTTAAACCAAGTTTAAAAAAAAAAAATAAAAAAAAAAACGACCAAAACAAACCCTGGTTATTTTGCAATGCCAGTACATAGAGATGATCATGCAAAAAAAAAAAAAAAAAAAAAAATTGGAAAAAAGAAAAAAAAAGGGAAAATTAAAAACAGCCGAGCAACCTGCATTGGACCACTTGAGATGGAATGACCCTAAACCTTCATTCTATACAGTTCCAAAGTTCTGAGTGTATTGTACACAGCTGCATATCCTTTATTTTCCAACCTTCATTTCCACTACAGCAAGAATTACAAATGTCAACAGTGTTGTCATCAATTTTATGGCCACTGAAAATGGGCAGATGGACAGATGGATGGGTTTTATTGAATCCAGATGGAGATTTGGGTGCAATAGCAGCAGAACCTAAAATGCAGACATAAAAAAACGTAAAGAGAAATGTTCATACAGATTACACACAGCAGACAATGTATGAGACAATACACACCATCACAACACTGTATTGGTTAAAACAGGATGTTTATAAAAATGTAGAGAATAAATCAAATGAAACAGATGAGGCAGAGGTCGGAGTATATGTTTCCTTAAGAGCAAATTAGTCACATACATTCTACATAAAGTGGGGACTAAAATTCCGAGACCACACTAAAAATCTGTTTGTTTGTTTATTTATTTATTTTCATTTTAATATTCTGCACTATTTTTAGGTTCCTATTTAAATGTAAGCAAATTTATAATATTGAGCATGTTAACTGCTTTGTACAGAAGGTCAGATTTTTGACATGCCTAATCTCTTCTATTGAAGCATGTGTTCAGACGACACGTGAAGGATTTGAGCATAAGATTCTGCACAAACTTTGGAGTCCATACTGTCATTAAAGCAAAAAGTGGACATTCCAAATATAACCCCAATTATGAAATGTTGGGAGAGTATGGAAATGCAAAAAAAAAAACCCCAACAACAAACAAACAAAAAGAGTCATTTGAAATTTCAATTCACCCTGTACAATTAATTTGAAACACATTGATGTTTTACTTTGTGAATTTTATTTATTTTTGGAATTTTCCCCCATTCATCCATTATGCATTTCTTCAGCTGCGCAACTATACAGGGCCTTCGTTGCCTTAATTTACGCTTCATAATGCGCCACACATTCTCAATCAGAGACAGATCAGGACTGCAAGCAGGTCATGCTAGCACCCACATGCTCTGCTTACACAACCATGTGCTTGTAATCCGGGCAGAATGTGGTTTGTTGTTGTCCTTCCTTGGATGGCAGCATATGTTGCTCCAAAATGTGTACATATCTTTCTGCATTAATGCTGCCCTCACAGATGTGCAAGTTACTCATGCCATGGGCACTGATACACCCCCATACCATGACAGACGCTGGATTTTGGACCTGAGGTTTACAACAGCTTGGATGGTCCTTTTCCTCTTTGGCCCGGAGAACACGACGGCTGTTTTGTCCAAAAACTATTTGAAATGTCGACTCGCAGGACCACAAAACACGATTCCACTGTGCTACTGTCCATCTCAGATGAGACCGAGCCCAGAGAAGTTGGCGGCAATTCTGGACAGTGTTGATGTATGGCTTCTGCTTTGTGTAGTAAAGCCTTAACTTGCATCCGTGGATGCAGCGGCAAATGGTGTTGAGTGACAAAGGTTTAGCAAAGTATTCCTGAGCCCATGTCAGGATATCCCTTAAAGACTCATGAAGGGTTTTAAGACAGTGACGTTTGAGGGATCGGAAATCACGCACATTCAGAAGTGATTTTCGGCCTCGCCCTTTACGCACAGAGATGTGACCGGATTCCTCGAATCTTTTAATTATATTGTGCACTGTAGAAGGTGAAATGCCCGAAATCCTACCAATTTGTCTTTGAGGAATGTTGTTCTCAAAGTGTTGGATTATTCTCTGACGCATCTGTTGGCAGATTGCAGAGCCTCGACCCATCCTTGCTCTTGAAAGACTAGGCATTTTTTTTTTGGAGGCTCCTTATATACTATGATTAGATGATTGCCTCACCTGTTTCACATCACCTTCTTATTTCAATTTGTCACATAATTATTAATCCTAAACTGACACAAACTTTTTTGGAACGTGTTGCATGCATCAATTTCAAAATAAACATTTATCTTAAAAAAAAAAAAACTATGCAGTTGATTAGATAAAACATCAAACACCTTGTCTTTATACATTTTTGTTTAAATACAAGTCAAAATACATTTACAAATTACTCCTCTTTGTTTTTATTAGCGTTTTCCATACTGTCCCAACTTTTTCTGAATTGGGGTTGTACTAAGAAACTCTCAAATTCATGTAAATATTTATAAGTTTCTATTTTTCACCAGGTTGTTGTGAGTAATATAACTTCTAATAAAAAAAATAGTTTTTATTAAATTAGAAAAGAATACAAAATAGAAGCATTTACACTAGTGCTGTCAGATTTTGGGCCCCACTATACCTGTATGTGATTGTAGAGCACACGTTTCATGAATGTAAAATGTTCTAAGAAGAGCAGACACACGCCGAACACACACATTCCAGTGCAGATGGAATGCAAGGGACAATGTAAGCCAGGTGTGACATTCTTTAAACCCTGTGGGAATAGAACTGTATTCATATGACTTTCTGCCTCAAGACCCTTCAAAAAAAAAAATAAAGATTGAAAATTAGGGGGTTAAAAGTTTGAACTAAAACTCAGTCTGGTCTGGAAAAGTAGAAAGAAAGGGTGGCAGAGAAACAGCTCGTATGAGAAATAAAGAAGGAAAACCTAGGAAGACAAATAAATGAAGGTGAACTCAGTGAGGAATAGGATAGATGAGGAATGGTGTTCCTCAAATAAACGCAGGTAAATTGAGGTCGAACCACTCACCATCTGAAGAGATGAAAATAAAACACAATGTTGACTACTATATATTAGTTCCACTCGTTTTCTGGCCTTAAAGAAGTGCACCAAAGTTATTGAGAAGAACAGAGTTAGCAAATATATTTCCTTACATAATGTACTACTCCCGAGATCAAATGGAGAACCAAGATCTTGGCTTCAGCACAAACATGTCCAGATGATATATCATAAATTCCAGCATTGGCTCTGCTGCATGAGCTTGTGGCTGCTGTAAGGTTTCATTTTCTGACCTGCTTTTTTCTGACCTACCCTTTTCCAACTACAACTTGTTGGATGCAATGAGAGCTACCTATCAGCATTATTATTATGAAACTATTATAGTTGAGACTTACAGCATAAAGTCACTGAAGGACACAATTTGCCTATACTAACAATTTTTATGGATTATTAACACACCATATTTTCATCAGTTACAGTTATGTCTAACATTGTGTTATGGCCACAAAACAAGTTAGATCTTATTATCACAAGTTAAAAAGAGAAAAAAATCCATCCTGAAGACTTTCCTGTTTTGGAAAATCTTGCAAGCAGGAGGCTTTTACGTTCATGCGAAGAAAGTGTGACGCTCCTGGGACAAAGAACATTAACATAATATGAATAGGACACACATTATTCTTTTTTTTTTTTTTTTTTCATGTATCATCAGAGGTTTGTTTCATTAGCCTGAATGAGATTCAAAATTAAACCATATTGCTGTACAAACTGTCCTGAATTTCACAAAAGAGATGCTTTTATTTATAGTGTCACTGCCCACACAGGCCATGTGCTGTGGACAGGGCAGCCTCTTAATGGGGTCTCCAAAAACAATAATTAAATTATTATTATAATTTTTACAAATATTAGCTTTGACATTGAATGTCTTTTTCTTCATTCTTAAATGAAAATCATACAGGCATTATAAGCAAAGAAACCTATTTTGACTAGCAGCAGCACTTTTCCCAGCTTCATGATCGCATTTCCAGCGAACATTTCGGATCTTTCTAGAGTGCTACAAACCACAAAACTGTAGTAAATCTGATCAAATATTATTACTTCGCGTTTGTCGTCAACTACACAATATGGCCAAAAGTTTGTGGACACCTGACCTTTACACCCATATGTGGTTCTTCCCCAGACTGTTGCCATAAAGTTAGAACAACACAGTGTTACAGTATAGGATGTTTGTGCATATTGTAGCATTATAATTTCCTTTCACTGGAACTAAGAGGCCCAAACCTTTTCCAGCATGACAAATCCCTAGAGCCATGTTCCAAAATCTAGTGGAACGCCTTCCCAGAAGAGGGGAGGTTATTATGATTACAAAAGGGGATTAAATCTGGAGTGGGATGATATGGGTGTGATGGTCGTGTCCACATACAGCGCATAAACAACATTCCTTGATTTGAGAAGGACAAATATTTCCTTGTTTACTCAGTCACATTGGTAAGGTTGAGAGAAAGATCCACAGAATTTTTGATTGAGACTTATAATAAACTTGAGTGCTGTTGGCTCAAATTTAGCCTATTACCCCAATACTCACATCTACCTCTGAGCCCAGTTGGAGATAGAAAAAAATACACCAGCCGTGAGTGAGAAGAAGCAAGGGTCCAGCTTTATTGTTCCATTCCACCACACGAGATCCACACCGATGAGAATTCTCAGAAGTGATCCCAATACCCTGAGCTTAAGCTCCAGTATTTATACTGTATTTACACACTAAATAACCCATATGTTTCAAGACTATGATCTCACTACCAATAGGGTTAAAAAAGAGCTCATTTACCTTACTCTTATGTTCCAGAAAAGGGCTATTTCACTTACACATAGAATTGAAACCAGGGGTTTTAATTTACACATAAAATCAGAACCCAGGCATTTCTAATAACCCAGAAAATAAAAACCCAGAGTTTTTAGTTACTCAGAGAATCAGAAACCAGAGTTTTGAATTACACAGAGAATCAGAAACCAGAGTTTTGAATTACCCAGAGAATCGAAACCAGAGAATTTGAATAACCCGTAAAATAGAAAGTGGACAAGACTAAACAATCTAGAGTGACCTTGGTCTTATTGTTATCTCGCGGGGGGGCAGCTTGACTCAGCCACCCTTATAAATGGCTCCTCATGGTTCTTTCTTAAAATTAAGGCCTTCCTTGCGAGACAAGAACCTTCACCATTTGAGTCATGAGTAAGTTTACATTTTCCTGTATTTCTAGTTTATAATTTATTTTCATATTTGCACTATATTTCTTATTTTATATATATTTATACTACTTGAAAAGCGGTTTACTGTACTTCCAACTTCTTAATATCATTACAGTTCTACTGTCCTGCATATCCTACTATTCTGTTTTTTTATAGAGAGTTTCTCTATTACTATAAGATATTATTAAAGTTATTCATGTGTGTGTATGAGAAAGAGAGAGTGTGTGTGTATGTTGTGTCTACTTGCCCGCCCTTGACTGTACGAGCGTGTGTGTGTGTGTGTGTGTGTGTGTGTGTGTGTGTATTAGCACTCCTCAGCTCAGCTCGTATACCTCTTTTTGATTTTTTTGACTACTACTGCTCTTAAAGATCTTTAAAGTGTAATTCCAATTTGTCAATGTCCGCCTAATCCCGCTTCTATGTGTCTAGGTGCCCGTCTTTTCTTCTTCTCCCCTTTGCTGGATGCTAGGTCTCCCTTATGTTTATTTTATGACATTTTTTATCCACAACATTGCAATAACTGAGGAATTGTAAAAGTTCAGGAGTTGAATAAAGTAACCCCCCCCCCCCCCCCCCCAAAAAAAACAAACAAACAAAACAAAACAATAAAAAAAAAACCAAACAAACAAAAAACAAACAAGAAACCCAAAACGACAACAAAACAAACAAACAAAAAGAACACTACAGTAGAATAAAGTATCCCAGCGATGAGGTTTATGTGGTTAACTCATTTTCATTCAATATGCCAAATCATGAACTGTGATTTGTTTTCCATGAAATGCCAAAACAAGCAACTCAACACCATAAGCGTGGGCACTGTGGAATTGAACATTCTCAAATGGATAGTGATCTGAACATTATCCCATCTGTTAATGGTTTATCTGCTCTGGATGGCACAAAGTGAGTCCAAGATGCTTTGTTGAGTCTTTTTTGGTTTACAGCCATTGGAGGATTCAGATTTCTTTGCACTGCCAAAACACACACACACACACACACACACACACACACTCTTATACACACACTTCTAAAGGCTTTATGGTTTAGGTATGGTGTGTGTATGAAAGGAATCTTGTCAGACCTGACGAAAGAGTGAGTATCAGGAGCTGAACATTCTCCTCACAGATGAAAATCCACAGACAAAAGCATCTGAGCACATCTAAACTCAACACACACGGCTATATTTAATACATAATGTAATAAAGGCAGCTTAGTCTACATTAAGGCAACCATTCATATGTAATTACACTGTAATAAACCCATTTCAAGCTTTGTTATACAGTTATAAACATCCATTGCACCATTCTTATTAAACAAAAATGTGCATTAATAACGATTGTGAGCTTAATGAACACCTTATGATGATTATCACAGTATGTAAACATATAAAGAGACACAAATATTTGCTCTACTTAAAAATAGCCCTTACACCTTCATTGGAACAGATTGTCTCTGTTCCAGATTTAATTTCTCTCCTCATTTATAAAGCTTTAAATGACGGAAAAGCTAAATAGAGTAGGTGACAAGTTTTAAACACCCCACATTCCCTGGAAGATATTATTATTATTGTGGTTGTTCCTAACCTGAGCCCATATGTCAAACATTAATCCCTTTAAATGAGTCATTACAGTGTTTACACTCGTCAGAGACTGGCTGGAACGAAAACCTCTTCAAAGAAAACACAAGGAGCTCACACTGTTTACGATCTGAGCAGTGTGTCAAACAGTGTTGCCAGGTTGGGCGGTTTGATTTTTAATCACATTGGGCGTAGAAACCTGACTTTGACTGGGTAAATACACTTGAGATATAATTTATTTACAGTTTGAGCTGGGAAATTGAAATACTGCGATGTGGGTGAAGGAGGGGAGATTTAAATCATGATCGATCTCGAAACTTTATTCCAAAAAACTGAAAATAAGTGGAAGCTTTCGGTTAGAATGGATAAACAAAAAAACATTGCTCGATTCCTGAAATTACAGGCGTATTTTTAAAGCACTTTAACCTACTCTCGCAAAAATAAAGGAGCCAGACTGTAGTTTACCTTGTAGCTGGGGTGCTACCATTAAGGAAGGGAAGGTGCATGTGGTTCTTTTTATTAGCATTTAGAGTAAAATATTAAGGGCACCTCAGTGGTACTTAAGGTGAAACTGTGCACTTTAAATTATTTGTAGAGAGATTATTTATATGGCCAAACGTATGTGGAAACCTGATCATCACACCCATATGTGGTTCTTCTCCAAACTGTTGCCACAAATTGGAAGCACACAATTGCATATGATGTCCCAGTTTAATTCACTGGATCTAAGAGGTCCAAACCTGTTCCAGCATGACAATGCCCCTGTGCACAAAGTGAGGTTCATGAAGACTTGGTTTGCCAAAGTTGGAGTGGAAGAACAGCCTTGTACAAAGCCCTGACCTCAACCCCAATGAACACTGTTGGGATGAACTGGAACATGGACTGTGCACCAGGCCTTTTCACCTGACCTCAGTAATGCTCTTCTGGCTGAAAATGGCAGAAATTCCCACAGCCATATTTCAAATTCTAGAATCTAGTGGAAAGACTTCTCAGAAGAGTGGAGGCTGAATGGGATGTTCCACAAGCACATATGGGCCTAATGGTCAGATGTTCATATAATTTTGGCCATATAGTGTAAAAAGATACACACTAATGGTACAGAAGATGAGATGTCCCTGTGATGGTACCATCTCAGTGACAAGGAAGGAAAAGTACAGTTTGGTACTTGGGCTGTGGTGGATCTGAAGGCCAATCCGGTGCAGCCAGTCCACCTACCAGTAAGTGGGAGAGAAAACGAAGAACATAGAGGATACATAGAGGAACCCAGGACATATATAACCCAGGATCGATCTATCTATCTATCTATTTTACACATTATATATATATATATATATATATATATATATATATATATATATATATATATATATATATATATATATATATAAATAAATGTTTGTTAAAAAGAATTAGAGCATTTAAGAAGGAGATAAGAATTTGTACACAAGAAGAGATTTATACATCAGCTGCAAGAAATAATAATTTAATTAATTTTAAAAATATTAAGTTTTTCCATTGTTAAATGTACTTTCTTCATTGTAATTAAATCAAAATCTTCCCAGAAAATCATACTATCATGTCCAGCACTCTTTTCAGATCCAGGTATGTAATAACCCCCAAAACAAAAGAATAACTGATAAAATATTATGAAGTGGCTATTATCATCAACTACAAATAAAGTTGTTTTTTTTTTTCTTTAAATTTGGGAAAGTCATTGTTTTGAAACAGTTACCTACAGTAGCTTATTAAGCCGCATTACATAGAAGATAGAAAGCTTGCCAGAAAGTTCCACAGATACACATACATACAGTACAGATGGCATTGTGTTACAGCCCTAGTGTAGATACATTCAGTTTTACTGAGGATGCTGTAGTACCTGTAACTGGCTAATTAATGTGCACACTATTTTCAAATCTCTGTAGATACTGAATTAGATTAAAATTAAACTGAGAACAAAATCCCTGGAGCAAAATTATACTGAAAGCACAAGTGCAGCACAGACCCCAATCCTTTTGTGATCTGGCCTATGAATTTATCTTACAGCTGAGCATGAGTCAAATGTCGTGTTTGATGTGGTGCCAAAACATCCTTTATATGAGAGCTTGATGAAAACTCTGCGTTTTATATCCTAGACATAATTGTTTTTTTTTTCTCTTTTCTTGGGTGGGGGGGGGGGGGGGGCTGCTTTGGCGCATGAGGGATCTGTTCCATATGTCACACATGTAACTCATGGGGGAAAACACAGTAATGATCAGACTGAACGGTATGGAACAGGCTGAAGCTTAAGCAGCTGATATAATGATCTACAGAATCAGAAAGTCTAGCAGTGACGTTCTGTGAGACCATAGGTCTGCAGACAGAAATGGACTAAGAACATTCTCTGGTTCATTATAAATCTGAATGAGGGATTGGCTGCCTTACACTAAACTGTGCTAACTTTTAAAGATAACATTCTGTGAACCTTTTCAGCCTTATACCTTCCGCTAAAAAGCTCACTGTGTTCTAAAGATCTTGAAGGTTGTGGCCAGAAAAGTGTATTAAAAAAAGAAAAAGAAAAAAAGGTATCACATGCTCTGAGTGTCTGACACTAGGACTATATTGGAACAGAGTCTATGTTTTTGTGTGTTCAGTATAAGCCTAGCAGTGGCTTCCTGTGACATCAGACTTCTTCAGAAAGTGTGAAAAGGTCAAAGAACATTGTCTAAACATTCATGACAATTCTGAAAAAGGGATTGGCTTCAAGTGAAAATGTCTATGATCACTAAGTTTTACATGTTATCTTGGAATATTGAGCAATGCTAGTGGAGTATCCAAAATGCTTGATAGAACAGCTAAAAAAAACCAAACAAATAAAACAAAAAAAAAATCTACCAGGTGTTGAGGAAACTTAAACAAGCACATTTTATTTGTCTCATGTTTGTACCACTGAAACTTAATTAGTATCACTAATCAGCAGTTAAACAAACAAACAAAAATGAAGAAATTAAAAATGGTATTTGTGGCCAAACTGCTGTTGTCTAACAGGAATAAAACACTTCAGGATGTATTGTTATTGGAAAGTCAATGATGAAGCATGTCCTGTTGTATTTTATTCCTTAATTAGTCACTACAATAACTGCAGACCGATTACATACCTGTCTTGAACGTAGTCACTGGTGCAGTTCCTGAAATGAACATTCCTGAAATATCAGTGTAGTAGTAATAGTATCACTAGAAACAAAGCAAAAAATATAAAAATAAAAAAATTCACAACAAAGAGACAATACTCCAGGCAAGAAGACATAAAAAGTTTATTTTGGTGAATCATCTGGGTCAGAATAAATAATGTGTGCATATAGTTGTTCGTCCCTTGTGTAGGCAGTGAACAATAAATAAGTGTTACTGCTGTGGTGAAGGAAAAAAACAAACAAACAAAAAAAACACAAAACAAAACAACAACAAAAAAAAACACCTTAGTCATGTCCAAGATCAAATACCAATACTGTCTCGCCGTCCCCCCCTTCTTATCCTCCTCCTCTGTCTTCCTGTGCCCTGTTTGGGTTGTAGTGCATTCCTTTATAAACCGGTCTAAACTTAGCCCGGCTTTCTTTTCTCCAAGTTACTTAAACACTGCAGAATGTGGCCTGTAGCACCAGGAGGCTTTGGTCAGATTAAACCTTGGACACAATTACCACCATCAAATCTACATCTACAGAAATCTAGCCACAGATCCATAAATGACTTATTTGGTCAGCTCAGTAGGCCTGCTTCATCTTCAATCTTATTTACTGTCATCTTTTTGCCTTGTAAACAAATTAACCAGAAAAATCAGTAGAAAACCTACAAACAAATAATAAACACCTTCTGGAAAAAAAAAATGAAAATCATTTCGTTTGATATAGGGGTTTTTTTTTTGTAATATTAAACAAAACCCCCAATTTTTTTTTTAAACATACAAGCTGGATGAAAAGTGATAAAGATTAGAGCAAGCGAGCCGATGCGAATCAGGCAGCATCGTTTCTCTTGGGTATTTAGTTCAGGCGCTGTGCCAGTCTCCCAGAATTCATAGTCTGGAGAGCGTGCAGGGGTCCTGAGAGGTGAGATGTTGGAGTAGGGGGTTAATTGAGGGAAGGAGATCTCTCTGTGGTCCACAGAAGCTCGAGGTATGGCCACTTTGTCTGGAGGCAGCGCTTGATCGGTGTGTCATCTGTACGTACCATGGGATCCTCGAAGCCAAGAACTAAAGCAGTGCCCTCAACATAACTCACCTATAACCGGAGAGACAGAGATTTTTGCAAAATTATAATGTGGTCAAACTGGAAAAAGAAAAGCATTTTCAGTTTAGAAAGCTGAAGTTTATATATTTTTTATTCTTTATAGCACAATGCTCTGATTTTCTACAACAGCAGCTCTGACAGTAGTTCCAGATACAAGACAAAGTGCAGGTTTATATTAATCTGCTCATTCTAATATAGTACGTTATTGTTTCTAAAGTACTTACACAGTGACTTATACGACAGACGTTTCACATACTCAGACCGACAATGGACGGATTAAAAAAAAGGGTGAGGTTATTTATCAAAGAAAACATATAACCAGAGAGATGGAGAAGCTTGGAAGCGTGGAGATGTTTAACATTTATGGAAGGAGGCTTCAGTGTCAGGGTCACAGTCAGTAAGTGTAAGCATCAGTAACAGTAACTTTGTAACAGGCAGTAAGCTTTTCCCCCCCACAGAGGACTTTGTGCTTTCCAGTTTTCAGTTACATGAAAAGCTGTTTCTCTTCTTTTTTTTTTTATTAACTTCAAGAGAGAGGAGTAAAAGAGATGAGGGAATGTCTGCTAACAGGAACAATCTGGTTTCACTGCCATTTGACAACATCTAATTTAACTACAAATGGATAAAAGATAAAACGTGTAATTTGTTGGAAGGAGTCTCCAGTGTCAGTACTTTGTAACAAATAAATTTTCGGACACTGAAAATTTTATAGGATGGCTGGCTTTCCGGTTTCTCTGTAACATGACGAGCCGAATTTTTGTCTTATTAACTTTAAGAGACAAATTTAAAAAAAAAAAAAAAAAAAAAAGAAAAAAAAAAGGAGAGGCTAGTGATGGAATGACTGTTTATAGTGGCTATAATGGAAGGGATAACAGGACCCAACTTGTTTTGCAGTCATTCCACAACATTTAATGTAATTATATATAGCTGTAATGGATTTTTAATTCATTAAAAAATTTAATTGTTGGAAAAATAACAGTTTGTGACATGTAAAAATAATAATGCTTTTGTGTGGTAACAGTAACTATTAGTGATGGGCCATGATTACATGCCTGTAACAGCATGCCCTGTCGTGATTTATTCCTTACATAGCTAACAACTTGTAGCAACGCCAGGTTAATAGCAGATATAATATTTAGGCAGCATATTATGTTATTTCTTTTAAACCACATACGATGGACATGACATACCCTGGAGAAACCTTACTTAATTCCTTAGCTAATACTCACATACCTGTACATAATATAAGCTTTGGCAATAACTTTAGTTGTCAAGCCAGTGAAGCATGGTGAAATTAAAATTTAGAACAATTTAAACAAAGTGGTTGCTCTGATAATACAGAAATGGTCATGCTAGTAAAGCTTACTGAAATAATCTGAGTTGTGTGCCAGTGAGTGAGTAAGAGATCATCAGAGAGTTGAAACATATGCCAGGCACATATCTGTATATATTCACCCAATAAGCACTCGTGTTAGTTTGAAAACATGGTGATGACCAGCAGCTTGCTGTGAGCAGGAAGAGGAAGGCCACGGATGGAAGACAGTGTTTGATTTTTGGGTCAGTGTTTGAGCATCAGTCTGTGTGTCTGCCTCTCATTAGAGACCTGGCCTCCTGCAATGACATCATGAGACCTGAGGTGCTCGATGGCTTCCATATGGAAGGCCTCTCATTGCCAATGTGGAACCCAACCTACACTATACCATGGTGACCATGTGTGTAATGCAGCCTGTGTGTGTAATTAACTTGTCCATGATAACTGAAAACCATTACTACGGTGTGTGTGATTTATAGTGATGGTATTAAAAACAGATGAGGATATTTTGTGTGCATTAGTGAGTGCACGTGCTTAAAATGCCTTACATACATCACATGGACAATATGCATGTGTAACAGCGCTGTGTCATGACGACCGTGTGTGGATTGTTTCATGTCATGGTCAGGGCTGGCTGGAATATTGTCGATGTTGAAATCGGTGAGATGAGAGGTTCAGTGACCCGAGAAGACTTAAATCCGAGGTTCGATCATAGTCTTCAATTGTGCTATTTAAATAATCCCAAAACACACTTGCAGTTCAAGGACTCTGAACCATACTCAACTGGGAACAATTTCAGTTTGGTTGCATGTTGACCTGTGTAATTTCTCAGTAAAGCTAACATGCTCTGCTAAGAATATAATTACGAACATACTAAGGAAAAACACGCCGTGTTTGGTGCTTAGTAGGTAAAAAAGTTCACACTGAATAAGTGTAGTGAAGCACCACTCAGAGCATCTGGGGTTTTTTTTTTTTCCTTCTGTGTAAGTCTGGGCTGAACACAGGTGCAAAAAAAGCATAATACATATACACTTGAAAATATATTTTGGCTCAATACACATTAACACTGCATTAAGAGCAGTGATATTGCTGCTGATATGATACCATGCTGATTTTGATAACGGAATACTGATAAGTGAAAAATGTATGATGATCGCAGCTCAATATGTACAGTTTCAGATTATACATTACAAGATTTCAGACACACTGAAACATCAACGAGTTAGCGCCAAGCCTAGTGTGCATCATTTAATACTATTGTAGTGCAAGTTCAAAGCCCTTGACTGAAGATGGAGATTAAAATAATCTTAGCTTTCAAGTGACATAAGTTTTTTTTGAAATTGAATGTTGTCAATGCTGATATTCTTTCGCCACATGTGCACTACTCTGAAGTCTGTGGTTATTAAACATTTTGCAACGATGGAACATTTAATTGTAAAATAAATGCCATGAACATTATTTAAATAATAATTTGTGCATTTAATTGACCATAGAGCTTTCTATTCCACTACAAAAGACATTAGCTTCAAGTCGGCATTATTTATAGACCTACTCTATTTTGAATAATTCAGCTTTGGATTAAACCCATTCAATTCACGTGACCAAGCAGACTAATAATTATAAAAAGTCAAAGTTAACTATGATATGCAAGTATGTCATTGAGTCAGTATGGAAGTCAATAAGTATTTAAGTAAGTTAATAAGATATGTATATATGCAGTGTATATATGTATATATATGTCAGTAAAAGTCAATCAGCAAATTCAGTGCAAATTAATCAATCAGTATGCAAAGTCTGTTATTCAGTCAGAATGTAGGGTTTCGCTTACCATAGAAAGGCTTAGGTGCATCACCCAAGTGTTTTTGCGGAACACCTTAAGCTGAATGAACGTACAAAGGCATCAAACTTGTTAATTAATGAAATAAATAGACTTTTGACTAAGTAAAATAAGTGTTGCCAGCTTTCTTTCACAAATATAGAAAGGACAAAGGTCAAAAACAATATGAAAAATTTTAATAACTTAAAATTTCCTTCAGATAATTTCAAACCCCCCAACCTACACCATGTCCCCACAACCTAGACGGCATATAAGCCCTCTGAAAACCTATGGAAAACCCTGGTATGCAAGAATGTATACCAGTCAGTCAATATGTCAGTCAGTATACACAAGTATATTTCAGAGTCAGTCAGTCAGAATGAAAGTCAGTCAGTATGTCAGTCAATCAGTATGTACATAAGTACATTTGAAAGTCTCTTTATATGTCCCTTATAACCCCTCCTTGACCCATCCTTCCAGGAATAGAAAGTGGCTGCTTTTGCCATTGATTCCAAATGCCTTTATTAGCCTTAACTTCACAGGGAAAACTACAAGGTGGGGACAGAATCTCTCTTGGACAGAAAGTGTAAACACCTGCTATAAGAATTAAAGAATGTAAGAATCAGGTTGCAGCCGAATGGAAAACAGGGAGGTGTAAGAATGAAATCATAAAATTCTCTTCTTTATTTGGGACAGTGTCTAAAGAGCTCAAGATTATTCTTATAAGCCATAACAAATTATAGCTCATGCTTCCTGAAAGATAAGGCTGGCTTGTTTTCTTATACTTGGGTCCAAAGATTTAGTCAGTTTTGACCTCAGTGTAACTAAATTATATGTAATGTTGTAAAAAGATGTTATACGTAGTTGTTGCTGGAGACAGTACCTTTAGTGCAGCCAACTATTATGATTTCAGAGATATTAGCATAAGCTTCAAGATTCCAGGAAGAAAGAGAGAAAAAAAAAAAAAAAAAGCATTTCCTGTGCCTGTCTGAGCCCGCTCTCTGCACTGGTTTTTTTTGTCCAACCATGTCAATAATTAATTTGTATTTGTAGTAAACTGATTGGTCTGGAAATAGCTGGTGATATGCATGACTGTAGTGTTAAAGAGAGCCATTAAACAATTAGCAATGAAATAATATATTAGGCATGATGAAAACATGAAAAAAAATGGATGAAGACCAAACTATACAGAAAATGAAACATTGGCCTTGGCATAGTTATGACTGCAATACTTATGACTTATTATTGTGTGGATTAGAAAACTATTTCACCGGGAAATTGACTCAAGCACCACTCATGAGTAATAAGATGAACTTGTGACTAATAGTAATGAATCTTTCCTCAATGAGTCTGTACAAATATGTGATTGGAGAATAGAAAACGGCTCACTTGAATTTGACATAAGCATCCAGCTGTTTTTTTTAAATTGCACATAAGAAAGCTGGAATGCAAAGAAATGGGAAAGAAAAGTTTTAATGCTTGGTTAAGTTGGAAAAAGACGCAATGAAGTATAATAGAAACAGATTTTTAAAACTGATATCTTAACATGCTCTCATTTGGGGGTGTTACGGTTTGGAATTTTCTTGGTATGACAATCTCTTCTAAAAAATATCATGGTTTCATTGTATTAACTGATCATTTAAAAAACATTTTGCACATCCTTGTATATAGAAAACAAAAAACAAAAGGAAGCCTCAAGATTGCTTATTGTTCTTCCTTTCTTATTTTTAAAAGTTACTTCTCTATAAAATCTCTTAAATTGTCAGTAAAACTAAACTAGTATTGCAGTTGCTTAGTCAAAAACAGATAGCAGTTTGGTTTAGTTCTGGTCAGCAATGCCATGTTCTGTGCATGTGTTATCTGATAAAACTAAGAAAATTCTAGGTGTGAGAGCAGAGGTAGCAACGTAACGTGTTTACAACAGTTGTGTTCCATGTGCGAAGAACCAGCAGTTGCTTTACATTTATGGGGAATTGCAGCCTGACACAAATTTGGATTAAGTAACTTGAACAGATCATGCTGCATCACAGGGCAGCATAACACACTTGGGGGAAAGCTCAATCTGCCCTCTTCCTTATACAGGAGTTGAAAGATGCCCATGATTGACTATTGTCACTGTGATTGATAGGGGTGAAACAGTATGCTATCCCTCCAACCCAGAGAGTATGGCCAACTCTGTACGCTTGGCTCCCAGCCACGGATGGCTGATTCATCGTCATGATTTGATCTCCCAATGATAGACCGATCGCATTTCTGTTGTGCCACTTGAGTGCCCAGACATGCATTTTAATCAGTATTTCAAAAAATGTCAACAATGAGGTAAACCTTCTAATCACATACAGTGACTAACTGAAGCCTATTCTCATTGCAGTTTCTCCCTGGTTACAAAACTCATAATACTGTGCTAAATACAATATTATTAAGTGCCTAAAAATTTTCTTTGGTAGGTCAATGTTGTCGCTGATCACTGATCTCAGAGCAGCAAAAATTCATATTTGACCCTGTTGTCCCATTGAAGATGGATCTGAAAGCACAGTTTTCATAAATAACTTCACAAAATTCATAAAGTGCTATCTATGTAGGTGAAAAACTATTCTTCCCCTCCTCCAAATTCATATTTAATTATTTGAATACATGTAAGATTACAATCCAAGCAAATATGAAGGCTTATTTTAACATCTATCCCACAAGCCCAAGAAGATAAACACAGGATAAATGGACAGACAATGGACAAAATGTGGCCCCACTCTCTTTGTCCTAAATGGCTTCTCCAGAAAAGTGATCCATGTTCTGGATGTTCGTTTTGGCATGGTCCCCTTAGAAACCAGTAAAACAGCAACTGCCCTTATGAGGAGATCAAAGTCACAGTAAAACCTATGCAGAAAAAAAAAAAGAGACAGACTACTGCTTCTCACTTGCCCAGGAAAGAAGTCCCCTCTATACATGAGTGTGTACAAACATTTCCTCACACACACACTCACACGGCTGACAACCCTTCGTTCCGAATAAGAATCGACAGCCTTCAACCTCTCATAATTCGGGGCGATTTATACTCTGGAAGTCAAAGGTCGCTTGCTCATGCGTGCACGCACACACACACACATGCACAGATAAATTGATATACGAGGCAGGCTGTGTGTGTTTCCCACTCTTGGGATGGTGTGTGTTAATGCCATCAGGCTCTTTATAGGCAAGTGTGTGGAAACTGGGAAATGGCCCTCTGCGCAGGGTCTGGGTGGGGGGCGGGGGCACTTAGCTGCTGGTCACAGTAAAAGAGATGAGGATCCCAGCACACAGGATCTCAATCTCTCCCTCTCTTCTTACACACACACTGTGGCAGGTGGGGTGGGGTGTGGTGTTAGGGGGAAACAACTCCCACATTGGTCTCACTGGCTGTTCATTTGGATTTTAGTTAATATACACATTACAGGCCAAAGTGATTTTACAGTGGTTTGAAGTTGATTGTTAGAACCTTTTAGTACACCTACTCATAATTAAAGGCTTCAATATATTAAAAAGATCTACAAGTGGTGCAAAGGAGTAGCTTGAATTACTAGTTAGTACGCTACTAATTTAGCTACGGCTTGTCATCATTTAACTGAAGTTGAGCAATTAGATTACTCAACACCTTGAACAAACCTACCAAGAGAATTCAAACTTACTCAATTCTATAAATGCTAGAAATAAATAAATAAATAATAATAAAAAAAATAATAATAAAAAATTATATATATATATATATATATATATATACATATACACACACACACACACACACACACACATACACACATATATACATACATACATACATACATACACACACACACACACACACACACAATCTCACAAAAGTAAGTACACCCCTCACATTTTTGTAAATATTTGATTATATTTTTTAATTTGACAACACTGCAGAAATGACACTTTGCTACAATGTAAAGTAGTGAGTGTGCAGCTTGTGTAACAGTGTAAATTTGCTGTCCCCTCAAAATAACTCAATACACAGCCATTAATGTCTAAACCGCTGGCAACAAAAGTGAGTACACCCCTAAGTGAAAATGTCCAAACTGGGGCAAAGTGTCAATATTTTGTGTGGCCACCATTATTTTCCAGCACTGCCTTAACACTCTTGGGCATGGAGTTCACCAGAGCTTCACAGGTTGCCACTGGAGTCCTCTTCCACTCCTCCATGACGACATCACGGAGCTGGTGGATGTTAGAGACCTTGTGCTCCTCCACCTTACGTTTGAGGATGCCCCACAGATGCTCAATAGGGTTTAGGTCTGGAGACATGCTTGGCCAGTCCATCAACTTCACCCTCAGCTCCTTTAGCAAGGCAGTGGTTGTCTTGGAGGTGTGTTTGGGGTCGTTATCATGCTGGAATAGTGCATACTGATCATGCTCTGCTTCAGCATGTCACAGTACTTGTTGGCATTCATGGTTCCCTCAATGAACTGTAGCTCCCCAGTGCCAGCAGTACTCATGCAGCCCCAGACCATGACACTCCCACCACCATGCGTGACTGTAGGCAAGACACACTTGTCTTTGTACTCCTCACCTGGTTGCCGCCACACACGCTCGACACCATCTGAACCAAATAAGTTTATCTTGGTCTCATCAGACCACAGGACATGGTTCCAGTAATCCATGTCCTTAGTCTGCTTGTCTTCAGCAAACTGTTTGCGGGCTTTCTTGTGCATCATCTTTAGAAGAGGCTTCCTTCTGGGTCGACAGCCATGCAGACCAATTTGATGCAGGGTGCTGCGTATGGTCTGAGCACTGACAGGCTGATACCCCACCCCTTCAACCTCTGCAGCAATGTTGGCAGCACTCATACGTCTATTTCCCAAACACAACCTCTGGATATGACGCTGAGCACGTGCACTCAATTTCTTTGGTCGACCATGGCGAGGCCTGTTCTGACAGTAACCTGTCCTGTTAAACCACTGTATGGTCTTGGCTACCATGCTGCAGCTTAGTGTCAGGGTCTTGGCAATCTTCCTATAGCCTAGGCCGTCTTTATTTAGAGCAACACTTATTTTTTTCAGATCCTCAGAGAGTTCTTTGCCATGAGGTGCCATGTTGAACTTCCAGTGAGCAGTATGAGGGAGTGTGAGAGCGATGACTCCAAATTTAACACACCGGCTCCCCATTTACACCTGAGACACTGTAACACTAACAAGTCACATGACACAGGGGAGGGAAAATGGCTAATAGGGACCAATTTGGACATTTTCACTTAGGGGTGTACTCACTTTTGTTGCCAGCGGTTTAGACATTAATGGCTGTGTGTTGAGTTATTTTGAGGGGACAGCAAATTTACACTGTTACACAAGCTGTACACTCACTACTTTACATTGTAGCAAAGTGTCATTTCTTCAGTGTTGTCACATGAAAAGATATAATCAAATATTTACAAATATGTGAGGGGTGTACTCACTTCTGTGAGATACTGTGTGGTGTGTGTATATATATATATATATATATATATATATATATAAATAAAACATACAAATGTATAAATAGCATCTTTAATTCTTAGTGTGAGAATGGCCGACAAAGCATACAGCAAGCATTAAAAAGAGCACAAGATGTTACGAACTGCATGCGCACAAAGGTTTTTGAGAGCACGGAGCAGTGAAGTGAGCATGCTATCACACATGAAAGAAGTTCAGTTCAGTTCAGCAAGCAGTGAGACAAGCATGTGCCATTTCACTTTGTTCACCTGGGTCTACACTTTGCTCACAATGCGAGGTGCTTGCTAATTTTGCTCTGTGCATTCAGACTGCTCCGACCTCACACTAAAGACACTGTTTAAATGCCATAATATCTTAAAAATAAAACTCATTGCTAGCAGCAACCAACATAAACAGAGCTACATGACATGCCCCCAAACACAAAGGGTGTTGATGCATCTCTACTCCTTATACTGTATTTTGCTGGACTTGTACACTGATATGAAGCTTAAATTGCAGATAAAGATGTATTTAATTTAAAGGGCACATTGTTCTCACAATCTTAGCCTTCATCTGTGCAATCTACTGCACACAAAGTAGGGCTTTCTTTATTTTCTGCATCACAAGATGGTGAGCAATGTGACTAAAAGACAAACAGATACAATATCCATATCATGTGACGTGTATTGTCATGTAATACCCCCTTAGCATGCGCTGCGCCTAAGAGCTATTACTACGCAGGAATGCTCTTTTTTTGATTACTGTCCATGTGTGTTTTGTTTTGATTCTAGTCATGTCTCCACCTCTTTGTCTTGACACTGGTTTATTGCCCTAGTCATTGTGACATTATTGCATTCACCCGCTTTCAGCTACCTTCTGATTAGTTTATCTATTTAAACCTGTCCATTTTTTCATCCCATTGCGAATGTGTCTTCAGCGAGTGTCGACCTTTAAAGCCAGAAACAGCTGACTAACCATAAGGAGACTAGTAGTGTAGTGAGTAGGCTGCTGAAATGTGTCAGAGGTAGATGCACAAACACCGTTTCAATAATCACATTTAGATGGGATCAAGCACTCCAACTAGTGCTAATGTGCACTGGTGTGTGTATAGTGTGCATGGGCATGATATGGGTGAGGGTGTGTGTGCGTGTTACCTTCTCATTGTGGTTGGACTGCTTCAGGCCGTTATAATGGTACACAGGAAATGAGTCTGGAATCCCTGAGTCCTGCAATGGCAAGAGGATACATGAGTGAGTGAGTGAGTGAGAGAGTGTGTGTGTGTGTGTCTGTGCGCTCAAGTGCAAGACCACCTTTAAAGATAACCACATGCAGTCGTTCCCTGTCCCAGTCTCACCACAGATTAACAGCTCTTATTGAGTAGGTCTTTCATAATTCATATCAGGTGTATTTGCGTGGGTAAAACAAGTACATGTAACGAAATGTAGACTCCCAATTTTTGGATTGAGAGCCATAAAATAAATGGATCATTCAGACTGACAGACTCAACCTCACTGTACAATGTTGTTGCACAAAACATTAATAATGCTTTTCCATTCCAAAGAAATGCTCAAAGATCTCTGTCCAGCACAAACTAATCAAAGTGAATGAAATCATGCCACTCATGCAACAGTTAGAAATGAAAGCATTTTTCTGGACATAAAGCACAACGATCAAACAGTTCAAACAATCACGGAACCTGCGGTTACCAAATAGCAGCGAATGCTCTAGCAAGCCAAAAAAAGTCCCAGGGCCCAGCTCTATGCCTCACTGAGACCCAAACACACACTTGTATAAGGAGCCAAAGAACTCCGTCTAGCCGTGTACCGCTGGCAATAATGTATATGTGTGTCTGAAATGATGTTTGAATATTTGACTCAACAGTAATTGAAGGCTTTTTGCCAAAACTTATCCCTAAACCCCTAATCTATTTAACACACATCCAGAGAAGCTGCAACAGCATGCCAACTACAAGCGTCACTCTCTCTTTCCCTGTCCTTCGCCCAGATATTCAGCACACAGACTAAAAGAAGAGACGCGCTAAGGGGAAGTCATATTACAGCACCAGAGCTGCCAACATTGAAAACATGAAAAAAGCAGGGAGAGGAAAAACAGAATTTTACCACAAAAACCTTAGTGCATATCGGTGGTCGGGACGGCTCCGGTCTAACAGCATAAATGATAAAACATGAATAGTTTAACTTATATTTAGCTGCAGACAAAGCAAACAGCTGAGTGTTTAAGCTTATTTATATTGTATTATATTATTACTGGATTTTATTACTTAATCCAGTAATAAAAGAATGGAGAGCTGCATCGAGTGCAGGACAGTCGTTACCTTCAGCTCAAAAAAGTCACTCGAGCTGTTGATAAGTTTATAATTTTTATTTTTTTTTAAAAAACCACAGTTGGTGAAGGTAATACAAAATGTAGATGTATTGCTGTTTAATTTTTCTTATTATTCTTCTTTATAATTATTTATACCACTCAGAAGTCCATTTTGTTTTTAAACTACAAATACTCCTTATAAATGCCACATGAGATTGCATGAGATTATACCAGAAGTTATAAACATGAACATGCACAACATAATGCACAAGTCACAGCACCTTCAGGTGGGTACAAACAAACAAAAAGCCTGGAAAATAGGAATCAGCATACAAATGAGGCATAACCTCCAAGTACAGTACCGTAGCTGAGCAGCGCAAACGCCAAACAGTAGCTGTCTGGCGGTATTATGATTTGAACTGAAATTTCACCAACTAACAAGAACAATGTGAGTGATTTGGCACAATACATAATGCTGTGCGTTACCTGATCAGGGAAGAACTCGAGCAGGAATGGACCCAACAGAACAATTCCTAGTCCCTCTGGATCCAGCTTACTCTTCATCAGATTGACACTGTTGTCAAAAAACATGAGACATTGTATGTGTGTGTGTGTGTGTGTGTGTGTGAGAGAGAGAGAGAGAGAGAGAGAGAGAGGAAGGAAAATAAAATATTTATATTCTATTGCACGCAGATACATACAGTGTGCTAATGTTTAAAAAAAAAAAAAAAAAAGAGTTTAAAAAAAATTTGATATAAAGATGCATAGTATCTGTGTGTACAAATGAGAAAAAGTAAGTAAGTGTTGAAATACTGGGCTCTAATGAAGCGTTACGATGTCCAGGAATAGAAGGTTCATAAGTTATAAATAGCCATGAGTAATGTCTGGAATCTGGCCTTTATTTCAACACAACTATGCTGATTTCAGAAATCACCAGACTTTTCCTTTTTAAGGAAGCATGATCTGCAAAACTTGCTCAACCACACACACACACACACACACACACACACACACACACACACACACACACACACACAAATGAGGGAAAATACAGATGTCACACTCACTGAGATTATTTGTGTTGTTTAATTCTTCTGATTGCTCAGAATGTGTTCATTCATCTTCTATTACAGCATATCAAACAGTACTGTAGTTCCAACCGCAAGGTAAATCACAGGTTTATATTAATGCGCTTGTTCCAATACGTTTATTGTTTCTGTATTATTGACTCATTCACTCTGACTTGTATGGCACATAATATAAGGCTACATAATAAAGAGATTCCAAAATGTTTTCCTTAAAGAAAATGCATAAATCTTTGATATGGTGATGCTATGGTAACAGTCAGTAAGTTTTCTGCCACACAAGTCTTCAAGACAGAGAACTCTGAGTTCCGGGTTCTCAGCAGTAAGGGTGGACGATTTGACCAAAAAAATAAATAAATAAAGTTTTTTTTTTTTAAATTACAAAATCATATCACAATTCTCAAAGGCATTTCTATGATATACGATATATGTGTTGTACAATAGTGTTGGATTTTTGGAACAGTGGCAGTTTAACTGCTCAGGACAAACAAGGGACTCGTGAACAACTCTCACAAAACATCAAAATCGTTGATCATCCAGGTAACGACACACATTATTAAGAATCAAGATAATGTAAACTTTTGAACTGGTTCATTTGCGTGAATTCAGTTATTATTGTGTCTTGTGGACTATATGTAAACATCTGCTATGCATTATCACAACACCCAGTCTGATTATTTTCGTACTTATGATGTACTTGGAACAGAGGATGGATTTTTTACGACACTGGATGCAGGAGTACAGATTTATACACACATACAGTATTAGGGATGCACTGACCCGATTTTGACCTGAAAGAGATTGCTACCGAACTAATGTTGACATTATGTCCAATCCAGTTCACTCACATATATTTATGCTATGAATGCCTGCGATGACTGACACGGGACAGCTCTTGCACAATGATGAACAAATGATACACTTTGTCTTACAGCAATCATGTATAACAATCTGTGCAGTTTCACGACGAGATCTCTTGGTTATCAACCACTCCACAGAAACTTTCCTCCTAAAGTTAGGGCTGGAAATGAGCTGTTTATGATGCGAGAGTTACAGAGATCCACCAGTCTGCTCTGGAGTGTGTGTTTATAGCAAAGGTCTGCTCTGGGGAACTGCGTCTGGATGTGCTGACCCTCTGGACCGTCTGTATCACTTTAACAGAACTGAGATGAAAGAGAGGGATTATTTTCCTCTGTTTCTCTGTCTTTCCTTTGTTTCTCATCCTGTAGAGACTGACCCAGGAAAATGTAAAACAAAAGTTTGTGGGTGGACTAAGGAGGGAGTGCAGGTGTTTCTTTTTACGCGCGCGCGCGCACACGTCCACATATATACACTCTTGCACAAAAACATCCGACTACTGTTATCACTGAAAATATTATAGTCATCCATGCACAAACTTACTACTCAGGCTCCGAGACCAGATCCAAAGCCTTCATAACGTCCTCGAGCAGTGTGTCAGGAATGAACCCGTTATCTAAAGAGAAAAGTAGATAAGAGGAAACATATGGTTAGTCCTACTGCTAGGGGAAGAATGAGCAAAAAAAAAAAAAAAAAAGGTATGGTATAACAAAACTTAACCCTGAATCTTTCTTTAAAGCCATGTAACATGAGATGACACAAAACAAAACAAGTCAACCGTAGGACAGGATTTATGCTTAATAGCAGCTCCTCTTATCCATCATCATGTAGCCATCACTCTTTTTTTCCTCTCTCCCACCCATCCTCCATCTGTAGCTTTTCACTTGTATCTCGCTGCATGCTTTTGGGTTGCCATTCTTAACCAATTCTCCATCACTTCCACTCTCTGTACATAATAACTGTGGTTAAACAATGTTCTGTGAGTTTTATTATTTGGAGAAATGATACCGCAAAAGCCTTTGCCTCAGTGAAAGCATTTAATTAAAAAACACTAAACATGGAAAGGGCAAATCTCCATTTACATTGGTCCCAAGATGCCAAAAGAGAAGACAGAAGTCAAAACACAAAAATGGGAAAAAAAGAACTACTATTTCAATAACACACAATTAGGTTCACAAACATTTAATGGCCTGGTTTTTAACTTCTGTGACGTTATTGTGGCTATGAGCTGTGGTGTTATGTCCACTCATCACATGTAAAAGATAACCGTGTCTGTTTAGCATCTTTATTTTCACTAGGAGATATGTATATGACTGCTTGATTTGGCCCCGATTCTGAAAAGATTGTTTGCCATCCCTGCACCTAGCACAAACGCCGCACCGCAGCCAATGTTTACAATGGAGCAGGTGGTGGGACTCTTGTGCTGTACAACAGTGGAACTTGTGCTAGATAGATGCATATATGGAAAAACCAAAAGATGCCACTGTGGCTGAATTCTGGCCATGTCCCCCATGCATTCTGGGTACTGTAGCAAAATGTTGACAGTACGCAATGCAGTCCTGTGCAACAGAATACTACATGCCATAATAAATGATGTATTAAATTCTTGTTTTATGCCAGAATTCTCCTTTAAACCTGGTCCAGAACAGCACAATGCCTCTACCTCACAAACACACTTTAAAGGATTCTATCAGCCTCTAGATCACATTTACACTCGTGTGTTTACCTACACAACAGAAAGGAAAAATGATTGTTCTGTTCTGAAAAGTATTGTTTCGGTCTCAAAGCCAAGCATGTCATTTGGCTTAGAGCGGAAGTTTAAAAACACGCTCAAAATGTACAACTAGGAAAAGCGTGGACATGTTCCACACGTACAGCTACAACAGAGCAAAATGCTGAGAACATGCCCTTCTATTGTATTATCCACACTGGTTTCACAGACAACACAATATTCTGTCCAGAATATCAGTATTTCTAGCCCTGGAGAATGGTATTAAAGTGTGTATTCAGTAATCAATTGCTGTAAATGCTGGGGTTCAAGGCAGTGTCTCCATTTTAAGACCCAAAATTCTCACATTCATTTCTGTGCACTGTAAATATTAAAAACACTCTCTACCATTAGAAGTTTAACTACAGGCTACTGCAGGCAAAACCATTTGCTTAGATCACTTTCAGCTGTTCTGAAAGTTCTCTGTTAATGTGTCTATCCACAAAATAACACAAAAGCGTCAATGTTATTGTAAAGACGCCATTATACAAAGTGTATACTAAGTAAATCAGTCCCTCAGGGATTTCGCGATTTTGTGATAGCAGAAATGAATGCAAAAATCAAGCAAACTTCGCAATATTCAGAAGAGCTTGCAATGTTTCAGAATAACTATAGCTTTCGAACTCAGCGAAATCCTGTACTGACTGGTAAATGTAGTACCCATTTTGAACTACAGGACAGTTTACAGTGCGATGTTAGGACATCTTGCAGCATATGTTGCTTCCAATTTAAAAAAAAAAAAAAAAGCAAAAACAACATCCTTGTTGTTACAAAAACAGTATGCCATCTGTCCTGACTTCTGTGCATTCAAATATTCAGACATCTGAAAGGTCGAATGTCTTTTGTGGCATACTTACCCTTTAAAAAAATTTCTGCTCTCATGTGTGCGATCTTTCATTTTTCAAGTCTTTTGTTTGACATCTACAAACAGTATCATACGAGATGAATCGGAAACAGACACTACATATTGTTCTGATAAAAGACAGACAAACATGTTGTTTATTTTGTAAGAAATAATGCTTGAATTGCATCCAGTCATTGAGAAAAGACTAATGAATTGCCATTCCATTTTTGTGACTAATACAAGTGCACAGAGTTTGGATCAGATTTAAAATGTTTCATTATGTTGCCTTAACATTATGCAATTTTAACATCCTTACAAACTAATAGCTATAAGTCACATGGCTTTCCTGATTAATGTATGTTTAAAAAGCCAGACGCATGGTTTTATAGGTAAGGCTACAGTTTCCTCCTCCTCTATCCCCTAATTTCACTCCTCTGTATACCTGCCGATCCCTCAGGAAGCTTCAGGACTGAGGCTTCCAAACTGTGAGCAATAAACAAAGGAGAACTACAGAAAATACTTCCTGTACTAGAGATATGCTTGCATGAACATGTGAGATGATACACATATAACCAGGGTGGACAAATTATAAATTTATTAGCAAGCCCATCAGGCAAGTGGAAGCTGTAATGTGTTACCCAGTCCCATGTTTTGGTTGCCGGGAAAGCTAAAGTTAAGTAGAATATGACTACTTTCTTTTATTATTAAAAAAGAACTAACAAAACTATCCAACTGTATGTACTATCAGTCCCTCCAGGATTTCGCGATTTTGTGATCACAGAAATTAGCAAACTCTGCAATATTCGGAGGAACTTGTAATTTTTAAAAAATTAACACAGATTTACAGCAGATTTGGACTAAGACGCATCATTTGACTTCATCATAACACACATTCAGCCAAAGTCCTCATCGAATCATGCGCATCACATGCACGTCACATGGAAAATGGATCGATGGATGGAGACTTGACTGCTTTTTTTCCTAACTTGTGTTAGGACTGAATTTATTATATTTATACTTTATTATATTTACAATGCAAGTGATTTTTCTGTGAAAGAGTTTAACATTGCAGTGCTTCAGTATTTTAAAAAATGTAAACACAAAGTTAGTAATCTTTAAAGATAACAATATAGGCTTGGTGTCGGCTCATATTGAAGGTTTCAGCATCAGTTTTGGAAAAGAAAAACTCCTGATAAAATATTGCATTACAGGATCAAATGAAAGAAAACCACTTTTAAACAACAGAGACAACAGTGTTTAAAAAAAAAAAAGAAGTATACAATCTTCTATAAACACACAGGGATTTAGAGGGAAATTCCTAATGATGCACTGAGGAAGGATATAATGAAGGACCAGAACTACTTTGGGGCAGAAAATGGGAATGGTGGTCGGGTATGTTTGTTAATATTATTATGTTTTTTTGTCCCCCCCCCCCCAATCGCTCATTGAGAATTCATTCCATGAATAGTGCCACATGTAAACATACTCCGTATTGGTTAATCATGGTTGGGACACTCAATGACTGAGGTCTTTGCATAATGCATTCTGCCCATAAGGCAGAAACACAAAGACAACTGAAAATCACGAAATCTATCAAAAACATTCAGGCTCTCTTTTGTCCGCTGGCTGTCTATTCTCCCTGGAACAAGAAAATAAACAGTCTGAATGCTGGTTTTCCTTCTTCGCTCTGACAGGCAGCGAGACAAATAAACTCAAGAAGTGCCTTTCCCCCCCTATCTAGAGCCTTTTTCATGCTGTTAGAGCATCTCCATTCCATTCATCCATCTTTAACTCTCTGCCTTTCTAACTGCATTTTTAATTGCCTTTCTAACTTCAATTGATCTCTAGAGACTTTGTGTTGATCTTCCTTCTTGAATAACAAATGAACAGTAAAGTTGTTATGATGTGTGGCTTTCTGTGGGATTGTTTTACCTTCTGGATCGAAGGTCTGAAAGACTCTTCTGGCTTGTTCTGACGGTGACTCAGGGGCCACCAGAGACATCTCCTGCAGAGTGAGAAGGGTGGGGGGAGGAGAAAAAAAAAAAAAAGAGAAGGAGGCTTGTTAATTCTGGAAACTCAATTAAATAAGCACCGTTGGTTGGTGAGTGTATTATTCCACTGAGCCATTTTAGACTTTTTTTTTATTATGATTAATAACAATATATTATACATCAGTGCTGTTAAGTTCTCAATTCTGACTGGTCAGAAGGTGTTTATTAATTTCCTATAACAGTAGCTCAGTCTACAAGGTTTATATTATTGCACTCGCTCTAATACATTATTGTTTCAATACTAACAACTTACACAGGGACTTTTATAATAGACCCTCCAAACAAATGGGTTAAAGAATGTGTGTATTTGTTGATATGGTGAGGTTTTCCATGAGGAGATGTTTATTTAGCATTTTTGGAATAAGTCTCGAAATGTCTCATTCTGGATTATGAACTAACTGACTCCAGGCAGACGGTGAACAGCTGCAGTGCTTTAAATGCAGTGTGAATACAATCTAATCACTGAATTGGAACTGAGCCCTTTTAACATCTTAACTGTGTCAACACTCCGGCTTCAGACAATGAGCAGTGACAAATCACTCCGATTGAAAAAAACATTTCACACAATCTGTGGGTCTTAGACAAGGGCATGGTGTGGTGAGATCTACTGCACATTTTTTGTATATACAAGAATACTGACTAGAATTTGCAAGCTGAGCTGAACAGCACAAGTCTCACAGAACGAGGGCATCTCGAAATTCATTTACCCAGAACTTTTCTTTAGTAGTGATGACAGGCATAGGACACATGATAATAAATATAATTAAAAGTATTCTTCAATCCAGTATCCTGCACAGAACATTACACGAAACTTTAAAGTGACCAAAAGTCACAAATAATCATGACTAGACTTTCATGATGTTGATTGTTCCCTGCTTCTGCACATTTATCATTTTTAAATGGTAATAAGCAATTTAATCATCCAGAACTTATTGTACATGCTAAAATAAAAGACAGCAAACAAGCATTACCACTATTTCACATTTAATAAAAGTACGGGAGGGTGTAATAATATTACCCGCTGTGCAATCGGGAACTGCTTGCTGGCAGTGGAAACTCAGATTGGATGGTGGAGTTTTAGATGATTGTGCAGTAGCACGTACAAAGTGGTTTAAAAAAAAGAAAATAAAAATTACAGCACATTCTCGATATAATCTTTTTACAAATCGATTACAAAAGTGCTGACATTTTTCAGAACCATATGTCGTTTGGCCTGAAAAAAGACTGCTCTTTTGGTGTAATTCTGATTAATAACTACTATACTGTGTGAGGCTGAACTTCCAACCTCAATATCTTCAAAAACAGCTAAAGACCCACCTCTTCCGTGAACACGTAACCAACCCCACAAAAAACAAAAAGAAAACCCCCCAAATAATCCTACTTTGGCACTTACATCTCTACTCTGCGCACTTTGCTTCTTCTAGAACTCAATTAAAAGATCTTGTATGGTAGCACTACTTGTATTGTTCTCCGCTTGATATATCGCTTTGCTTGTATTTCCTCATTTGGATAAAAGCGTCTGCTAAATGAATAAATGTAAAATGTAAATGTACTCCAAACCAAAGCTCTTATACAAAATGCATAAAGCTAGGCAGGTCTGGAACTATAATATAACCAAAGTAAAAAATAACGGGATATCATCTAATACAGTGTAGGGAGTATTAAATCATTATATCGCATAAGCCTAATCATGACAACGCACCTGACACTTTCGGTCATAACATATTACAGAAACTTGAGCCAGAAGGTGTAAGTAGTGTATTAGAAAATTGCAGCATGTTGTATGCATACTGTATCCTTACATCTTTCTTTGCCTTTGTAAGTGCAAAAGGATACAAATCATAATGAAGCAGTATACAATAAAGTAATTTGCATCCTCAGATAATGAAATTAAATAAAATGATTGCTAAGAGGAAAAACAGTTGTTTCTTTTCCAGGATGCACCAATATGACCACCAACATTTGACCTGTCAGGATAAGGATGCCTACTTGCCCTATCTACTTGCCTGTCAATCATGTGGCATGTTAATTCTAAGGTCATGTACAACCATTTAGATGTTAGTTTAGACCAGGGTTACACAACTAAACTTTGTAAAAGTTCAGTTACATAAATTCCTTGCTTAGATTACAAAACTAGAATTGACTGAATGGTGACAAGTTACCTTTTATTTCTTTACTATTAGTTATGATTAGGGAGCAGTTTACGGTTATAAATAGAACAATTTGAAGTGGTTATATTTTGTTCCATCACAGAGCTTCATGTTACCACTAACTCAATGGACGCTGAACAGATGAGACATCAGTTTTGAATTTGATGTGGGGAGAATAGAAGCATACTTCTCTGTTCATTCATTTTTAAACACTCTGTTTCCACTGTTGAGTGTTTTTTAAACAAGTCATGTCTTCACTTCACCAATCAGACCAGAGAAAGTAAATAAAATGAAAAACCTATGAAAGTCGATAAAAACTCGCCACATTCTGAGATAATGTGTCTAGATCTGTAGCTATTCCCTGGTCCGATGAGCTGCCTTCAACTAAATATTCTTCATTCATTCATTCTAAAATAAATCACATTTTAAAAAATAAAAATAAAAAGATTGGCTCTGCTACAGTATTTTTCTGAGTTCTCAGTTTGGTGTGCTTCAATACTCTGGGTCCACATCCGGACAGCGATCTGCCAGTTGACGACCCCTGGCCTAGACAGCATGCATGTGTTTCGCTATTAGTGTATAAACACAAAGACAGCCACGCCACTGTGTGATTTTATTTGGTCATCAGCAGCTTATCTACGATAAACCAAAGATAAAACAGACAAGATGTTTTTCCTCCAAACAAAATCTCACCCAAGAAATCAAGTATCCAAACATACACGCTAATCCAAACACTCTTCTCCATCACTGCTTCTTTCTACAGATGAAAAGATCCCTGTTTAATCGTTTAGGAAGCACGCCAGTGTTCATGCTTACGTAGTGTGGAAAGGAAAATGAATGACATGAGATGAGTGCACTGAACTAACTCCCAAATTTCAAATCTGGCCTACTACCTGACAGTTCTTCAGTCTTGTTAGTGCACACATCTGACTGGATTGAAAACACTGTTCTCGTGAAAATCCATGAGTTCCTCTGATGTAGTGAGCTGTTTCTTCAATTGTTAAAATTGTTTGTTTTCATAAAAAAAAGAAAAAAAGTTCAGTTAATATGTTATCAATCAGTGTGATCTGACCTTGTACAGAATAGATTTATAATATAGTATAACAGTATAAACAAATGCATTCTTCAAAGTGAGCTTGAATTAAAGATATAAGCAAGATTTGTTAAGCAGTGTTTACACAGATTGGAAAAGAAAACAAACCCTTCTCTTTTCTTGCTATGGTGTGTTATGTAAGAACTCGTTATGATGTGAGGCACTTGTTTGCATTTTTCTAATATCCAGCTGTCCAGTTTAGGTCAGCCTGTGCCCACTGTAGCATCAGAGTCCTGTTTTTGGCTGACATGAGTGGACCCCGATGTAGTCTTCTGCTGTTGTAACCCATCCTCCCCATGTGTTGTGCATGCTGAGATGCTTTTCTGCTCACCATAGTTGTAAAGAGTGGTAATTTGAGTTACCACAAACCATCAAAAACCATGCTATGCTCAAATACCAAGAGATGTAATTTTTTTAACCCACATTCTGATGTTTGAAGTGAAGGTTAACTGAAGCTTTTGACCTGTGTAATGCATGATTTTATGCATTTTGCTGCTGCCACATAGTCAGCTGAGCAGGTGTCCATGTGTTCCTAATAAAGTAGTTGGTGAGTGTACGTGACCGCTTGTGCATGACGCCCTCACGTGTACGCAGATACACAGACGAAGATATATAAACCAGGCCTAAGAGCTCAGCACGAGCCTGTATGTTTATCTGTGTGCGAGTCCACTGTAAACATAATTTCACCACATTTTCATGTGACAGATGACATTCTCACATGCGATGAGCGGATGTACTGCTCATACAGTTCCAGTAAAATGGGCTCTGAAATACCCGCTCTCAGAGCACTCACACAGAAAAACACAGCAAAAACAAACATTTCCTGTGTACTCTCACAGAATGGGTCCTGTACAACATTCGCAAACAGACACTAACGGTTCATAAAGAAAATACACATCCGACTTTCAGGAGATCGGAGGGACAAGAGGAAATGAAGAGGGCGCAGAACAGAAAATAGATAAGAGGAGGAGGTGAGAGAGCAAAAGAATGGACAAAACAGAAGAATGGACCAGCTGGAAGATGTTCCCCAACTACACACACACACACACTTGGAAAATGAAATAACTGAACGCCTGAGGCCAGCTGGAAAAATGAACTCTTAGCCTTCAAGTAATGAAAAGATTTGCTATTTTTAATTTCCATCTAAATGAAGTAATGTGCGTACAAAGACGGGAGATGGAGAATGGGAATATGAGACGATTAATGTCCATCTCATTAAATAATTGTCAAATGACCATCGGGGAAACTATTCTACCATGTCAAGATATGTTTACTTAATAAGGGGAAAACAAAAATAAGTAGGAATTTAATCAGAACAATTTTGCAGCAACCCCTAAGGAATAAAACCCTAAAAAAAAAAAAAACAAAAAAAAAAAACCCCCACAATTATGTAAGTGTGGAGTTTTTGCAATCCAACAGAACTGCATTTGTTAAAAAAACAAAACAAAAACAAAACACCCCCAAAGCAACGCAAAGCATGCATCACATGACTGTTGTCTCATTGGGGAAGAAGTGCTTGTATGTTATTGCTGTACAGTGCCGCTGCAAAACAACACGACCGGGTCTGTAATCAAACCTGCAGTCAGCATTAATAACACCCACACAGGAGCCTAAATTATAGACTGCACTGGTGATTATTAACAACCTCAGGCAGGATGTCAGAGTAGTGTAGTAATGTATAAGGAAACGCAAGACTGTGGACATTTACCTCTAACCGTCATGTAATAATTATATATTAATATGGCCCATGTACATTGCGTTCATTCGTTTCAAAAATGAAAAACAAAATACAAAATAGTATTATTATTTTTTCATTTATTGACAATGAAATGTTGAAAACCCATTTTTGCTCAAAAATACTAAACATTTCAAATACGCCGCATTTATAGTTTCTTGCCGTCTAAGTTTTAACATACGAAAATCATTAAAAAAAAAACCCACACATTTTTACACTCTAAAGGCTGTAGCAGGCTCACAATGAGACGCACCTCACTTAAATTTTTGGAGATATAATTCACCTAAATGTTTTTTTTTCACATTCCAGAAGTTGTAGTAGTCCTAGTGGCCAGACTGATGTACTACAGGTGAGATTTTACATACATCCTGTTATACAAATACAATACTCAATTATTTCAATAACTCAGGCATCTCACTGTAAGCCTGCTACAGCCTTTAAAAAACTTTTGTATGTTAATAGTTATAAGTGATTTTAATGTGTGGACAACGTTGACGTTTTTGGCCGGATCTAGGCATGGGCGGTCTGAGCTCACCAAAACGTCGGTCTTGCCCACTCAATCAGAACATGGGCAAAGACAACATTAATCTTTAATCTTTTTTTTTACGGTTCGTGTATTGATTAAAAGCAATCTGTGTGTTGAAGGGCTGTAGACTGCCACAAACAATCAAAAAATAATGGCAGAAAATTTCAGTATTATTCTTTTTTTATTGGCTGAAAGCAATGGCACATTCTACACTCACGAGGCAGCTTCAGTCTGCCCACCATCTTTAGCTAGCAGGAACCGGGCCTGTCGACAATTTAACTCAGTGGGTGGAATTGCCTGATGGCCCCTTAGGCAACTTGCGCTGTGATATGGGTCAGAACATTCTCAGGTCTAAATATGCATCTCGAATATGCGCAGGCATTTTTGAGTAAAAAAGTTTTATGTCCGTATATAATACTTGAATATTATTAAATCTAAAGGTGGTATTGATATCTATGCAAGACTGTCACCCCTATAGAACAATGGCAGGGGAAAGTGAATATCCAGCGAATATCGACCCTCAAACTAACTATTATGGTGAAAAACCTGGCCAATTTTCCGGTGGACATGTCATCCTCCCTTACTGTAACCCTCTTACTGCCTTTGAAAAGCACATAACGAACTTCTTGGAGTGATGTTTGATGTTCTTGGATGTCAACATGTTTGACAACGCCACTGATGGATTCTGCACGATTCTCAGTTAGTTAAATTACACTCGGGTTAAATGTGAACATGCCACAAAACAAAATAACTCCAACTCAAAAAGTAAGACGGGAAGAAAGTATAAATAAGGCATATTTTAAATTTTTAGCATTTTTGAGCAAAAATGGGTTTTAAACATAGTTAATTAGTCATTTAACTGTCAATATTAAAACAAAAAAAAGAATGAATGCGTCTTTATTTGGATTTAGTTTTTTTCAATTTTGAAACCAAAGACGAATGAACACAATATACATTATATTTATATTAACTATTTAAGGGGGACACAGTGGCTTAGTAGTTAGCAGATCTGCCTTGCACCTCTGTGGTTGGGGGTTCGAATCCTGCCTCCGCCCTGTGTGTACGGAGTTTGCATGTTCTCTCCGTATCCTCCAGGTATTCCAGTTTCCTCCCCCAGTCCAAAGACATGCCTTGTAGGCTGATACAACATGGATCCCCGGTGCATGCTACTTCCTCTGAATCTCTCCACCTGCTGCACTACATAGATTGGCCGAGGAACAATCTGACTAATGGTACAATGATTTTTACTAGGTGGATTAATTAGGAACAGACTGGTAAGAGGAAACACTGATGAAAACATGAAAAATAAAGTCATGCAAACTTTCCTATGTATAAAGCAAGGACCGAATACTTCAACTTGCTGATTTTTTTTGTTTATGGCACAAACACAGTGTGCTACATGATCATATCCACATTCATTTGCCTTCACCTGTATTACAGTACTTAATTCATCAAAGCTACCACTTTATAAAAAAAAAAAAAAAAAAAAAAAAAAAAAAAAAAAATTGATAAAAAGGAAGTTTCTAGGCAGCTTTTATTTGTCTGGTGGGTTAACTAGTAAATTTAAGTTTTGTCTAACCCCTGACCTCTTCCTTGTACATTCAACTTTCTGACTCAACAATTGTGCCGGTCACATTATAAACAAACTAAAAAAAAGAATAAAATTAAGCCAGATGGACAGACAGACAAGCTATCCACTTTGGTGCATGCATTGCTACAGTCAATAGCTGTGTCTCAAATGACATACTATACACCATGCTCTTACACTATGCACTATATACTCTACTATCTAGTGTATGACCTTGAGAGGGCTAATACTGTCTCAAATGGAACGCTAACGGTTTTTTACAAACCCGGAAGTACAAGCTGTTTCCCAGTCGATGACATCAAATGCAAGTAATGTGGCACCACTAGCTTTAGCAGAATACCCAGAGTCAATAAAAATACATTTCTTCAGCTTACTGTTTAGTTCAATGTTACCGTTTATGCCCAACATGACCTTTCCCAATTCTGAGCAAATTTATGCCAGCGTCAGCGCCTGGTAGCCACTCCCCTCTTCTGCTACGCAAGTAAAGCTGCGACCGTTGAGTGCATGAAGTGTCAACACTCCACACTTTTTTTTTTTCTACTTCTACTCTTCGTGTTTTACTTGAAGTGCACTTCCTCTTGTTGGAATTTTCACTGTGAACACACTACTTGCACTATTTATACTACAAAATGGAATACAATAGTGCATAAGTATGTGATTTGGGATGTACTTATTGTCTTGTAGTTAGCGGAAGATGACTACATATAGCTGCTTTCTGCACACTGTAGCTATCGCTGTTTTTCAAGTACTAATAAGACACCACTGTAGCCACAGAGGAAGCAATTTGATTTTTCAGAAGAGGGAGTGAAGGCTTGATTACGTTAACATTTTTTATTATGTCTCATCCATGGCCAGGAGACAAGGGAGCAAAATTGACCATGCTCTCTGGGTGGGAGGGATGACATACGCTCTCTCCCCTGTCAATCACAATGATTTATGAAATCCAATCAGTAAAGTGGAACATGGAGACGCATTCATAATGCCAGGTGCCACTGGCTATGTATCCCGGCTGTCCACTTATGATCCATTCACCTGGCATGTTACTGCCAGGTGTGAATGGGGCTTTAGTGTGTGTTACACTGCCATGCGATGCAGTATGAGCAGCAGTTTAAACAGATGTGGTCGGTTGGAATGATGTGCCTTGGAGGAAGCGTGTGTTAACCTTCACCTTCCATGGTTGGTGATGTGGGGAACTTGGCTGGTGGGATCTGGCATAGGGAATCACAGAAAAGAAGACAAAAATATAGCTATTGTTCGATGCCTAGATGTATTGAATAGGCCTTGTCTCAAACAATACAATACACCATATTATTACATCGCTACTCATTTACTCTAATTTACTATAAACAGCCTAAAACAAAGCCTGAAACAAGCTTGTTTTAATGTCAGACAAGCAAAGCCTTTTTGACACTCCATCTCCATTACTATATTTTGTTAAAAGCTTTTCACTGTAAAAGCAACTCACACAGACAATAGATAAAAGCAAGCTCCATTGTGAAATCTGATTTATATTAGGGAACAATAAAGATGAGGTTAATGCCCTCAGTCAGACTCAGATTACACATAATAGCCAGATGATGAAGTCATATAAAGTGCTTAATGCTTTTTGGTTACAGAGTCATGAACATTCTGGCCTGGCTTTGCTATCGTCTGCAGCAGAGGGGTAATGGAATAGATGTGTGTTTGTGAACATGTTGCTGTCTGTGCTCGCTGAGGGTTTTTTTTAGTATTGCATTGAAAAGGAGTCAGAAGTTCAGGAATAAAGTGTCTGGATTTTATTACTTTACCGAGCCGTACACTTTGGAGACTGCAGAAGGAACCCAAGAGGCCATAGAAGGAGATCTGAGATGCAGGCTTAGTTTTGTGCAGGAGCGTGCACGGCCAACACAAGCTGCTGACCGAGCCTCAGAAATATTCTACAGGACCAGACACACACACACACACACACACACACACACGCACAGTTTCCCTGCACTCTCCTTGGAGGACAGGACAGTGGTGCAGTCTGTTTGGGTTTCCTCTGGGTACTCTCCCTTCCTCCTGGTATCATTTTCTACAAGTACAAGTCTACATTTCATGGATTGCTCAAGGTAATATGATCAACTGAATTTTATGTATATGATTTGGTAAGGCACATTTCTGTCTGTATAAAGCCCCACATCAGGCCATGCAGGTCCACTGGAACCAAGAGTGAACTCTAATGCCAAGTGTTTCATCTGCAGAAAACCAGCCACTTCATATCATTTCATACATGCATTAAAACATGGTGGTGGCGGCATAACACTAAAATGTAATCTTAAAAAATAATAAGTGTGTGTGTGTATAAATGCATGGTGCCCTGTGATAGACTGGTGCCCCATCCACAGATTTCACATCTTGCTTCAGGAGACTCAGGTCAGTGGAAAAACATTGATAAAGCCAAACTGATTTGGCTTTTATCTAGTGTTCTTTACTCAAAACCTTAATCCTGGCCTCCCAACAACAAATGCTAGAAAACCCAAAATGGAAATGAAAGAAAACTCTCAGATATATTTCTTAATACACTCTTTGAATGTAAAGCTCTAGGGACCTGAAGTGAGAAAAGCTTGGCAAGGCTTTTGACAGAATGAGGAGTAACTGCAGGAGCTCCAATTGAACAAAAAGCAGCATCTTGGTGGAGGAGTTTAGCCTTAAAAGGTAACATAAAATATTACACAAGCGTGGCTGTGTCTGACAGAATCTACATTCGACACGCTTCTGTCATCTGCACAAACTCCACATCAACATGACATAACCCAGAACTAGAGAACTCTTCTTATGTTTTTATTTCCATGTAAATAGATTGCCTGAAATCCTTAGAATGTAGACAGAACAAATTATAAGCATATGGTCAAGGTTTTTGACACAAATAAAAAGGGATAAACACCTCCATTTCATTCTGGTAATAACAGAGCTATGATCTTATTTGCAGTAGCCTTTCATTAGTCTTGTCAGCCAGACTTCTAACTGTCGCCACTGACTCTGGTAGTTTTCGTCACTTAATGTGGCCAATATGCAAATGACCAATTACATCCTGACTGCATTATGTATGGGGAGTGCTGATGTGAAAATGATGCTATGACGAAAAACATCAAGGATACTGATTTATCCACCAATTATAGGAGGGCCATTGAGACTAGTCTTTCCTGGTCAAAGTATTTACTGACCAAGTGCAAGAAAGGGGATACACACATCTCTTGAGTCCATGTAAAACAGGTCTGTGATACTACAGAACCATAGATCTGTCATAGTATCAGACAGCTCCATCATCCCCACAACCCCATCTCGAATATTATATATTTTTTTTATGCAAGGGATACGCAAACAAAATTAAGCATTATTTACTTTAATTTACTTCGTCTTATATTTTTGCTCAGCTAAAAATTGAGTGGTCTGATACAAAAGGTTCCAAGTTTTATGTTGTTTAACACATCTATATGTAAATATCAGGAAATAAAAGCTGAATTCCTGAACTCTCGTCTCATAGCCATGTTTGATCTCAAACCCAAATGTCTTTGGTGTCTAGCACAAACGGGGACTGTATCTTCAATAGATTCAAATTGAATGGATTCCATTTCTGAATGGAAATATTGGTATTTTTTTTTATTAATATCTCAATCACAAGTAACGTTCCAGCAAGGCTGATTACCCCCAAAAGTGAAAAGGAAGAAATTTGAAGATTCCACTCTGGCAGTGCAGGAGTATCACAGATATTTTGACAGCTGAGACCTGATTACAAACAGACCTGATTAGGCTAATGTCGGTTTTGTTATGGAACGCATCTTAACCGACAATTTTGATCAAAGCCTGAAATGCAACATGATCTTTACAGGAAGATTAAACATTTATTTTCAGGATTAAAAACAATTTCTGTTTGTTTGCCAGAATTCAGCCACATCTGCTGGGTTTTCCCAGGCTGCCATACAAGTCAACTCATGGTTAAACAAAAAGCAACCACTTTTACCGTGTCCACATCAAAGCAGTGGCACTGTTTTCTTTGTCATATAGCTAATCAGTGACATCTTACTATTCGGTTACCAAACTAAGCTCTCAAAAGAGCTCTTAGAAAGCCACCTTTCTAACAGGAAACTTAAGCAGAGTTAGCAAGTAAACGTTTAAAAACCTGATACAACACGAAGTGACATGGTTGACAACATTTAAAAGTTCTGCCCTTTCTTACTTACTCCATCTACCTCTCCCAGAAGGCTTACTTGTCAACATTATCTCTGTCTCTCTCTCATATCACACTCTGTATTCAACATGTCTGGCTTCTTTTCCCCCTGTCTTTTGTCAGCGAAGTATCCTCCTATCGTACACAAAGCTGCTTTTGAGAAGCCGCTGTAGAGGCTATTATTTGTTCTTAAGAGGTGATATTGGGCTTTTGTGTGTTGACCCTTGGGTATGGGTATGGAAATATGCATGTGGTTTCTGTCGATAAATATCGAGTTGTTAATAAGAGACTCTACTCCACACATAAGAAAAAATGAGGAGATGCTTGCTTGTGTGTAACTGATCAGCTACAAGCAGAGATATGATTAATGACATGTCAGCCAGCATAATGCCTCCAGGAGCCATGTTGTCTGTGTGATGAAGAACCTAAAACATCCCATGCACGCTGGGAACGAAGTGATAATTTTACGGTTCCTGACCTACCCTTTCAGGTTGGGGTGCATGTTTTAGATCCCAGGATCTTTTCTCTGTGGATTTCTAAGCAGGTGCTAAATGATGCGCTCGATGGTGACAGAAAAGGGAGCTGGGATAATTCGCAGTGCAACATTCTCTCACAATACACAAGGTTGCTGAGATGTGCTCTGAAGAACCAAGTTCAAGGCCAGCAGTGCGCCACAGAAACTCTCAAGGCCAAATCAACAGGCAAAAGACCCATCATACATCACACCATTTCACCACTAGTCTGTCCCTTTTGCGGTGTTTCCTGTTTAATACACTACAAACACTGCAGCTGATGGTGAGAAATGTAATTCTATGCCTGTAAAAAAAAAAATAAAAAGAAAATAACTGGCCAAGACATGATAGGGTCAGTAGTATGGCTGGGCAATATGACAAGATAATATTGATATTGTAATAAATTATGTTACAGTGCACTTTTCTGAGATGTCTGTATTCAATAGAAGAAAAGAAAAATATCTAAAATCTCAGAAACCTGCTCTAAACATGTCAAAACAAAATTCCACTATTATACCAGTATCAATACCTATAGTAGAATATTATTTTGCCATATGTTTTCGTTCAAGAGAATGTGGTTTGGGCAAACTCACCTAGCTACCATCACAAAGTGAAATTGATCATGCTGTATCCTGCTTTCCCAAATCTTTGCATAAAAAAGCAACAGATGAGCAGAAGTTGAGAAAAAAAAGATACTGTAAGAGTGACTGCTCAACCTAGTAAATCAGAAAAATAGAGACCAATCATAACCATTTCAGAATCACAGACATTGTTTCAAATTGCTTAATCTGTATTTATGACAGTACACCCCAAAGACTCATGTGCATAATGCTCAACAGTGTCCAACTGCTGCCAGCAAACTGAGTGTGTACTGCATTCTGCCCACATACAGTTGCAATCAAAATTATTCAGCTATTTCAGTTGAAATAGCAATTGAAACACAAAGAATGCTTCAAGTTGTTTCCCCAAATTCAACTTATAATGATTTCTCCAGTTTCAAAATTATTCAACGCCCCCAATAGAATCCCACACAACAGCACAAATATGCAAAACAGGTGTTGTCTCAAGCACACCTGATGCAACTAATCAAGGGCTTCATTAGTTGCACCAGGTGTGCTTGAGCTGGAACGCATGAAATACCTGAATTGGCTCAGACATGAAATACCTGGACGGGGCAGAAAAAGGAAGCAGATTTCTGAGAAGGCAGGTTGTGAAAAACCCTCGAGTGACTGCAAAAGACCTGCAGTAAGACTTGGTGGCAACAGGCACTAAGGTTTCAGTGAGCATAGTAAGGTGTGTACTAAATGCAGAAGGAACTCCAAGACGTACACCCCTACTGACTCAAAAGCACAAGAAAAGTCGGTTCAAAATCATATAAATAAGCTCCAGAACTTTTGGGATTCTGTTCTGTGGAGCGATGAAACAAAACTGGAACTTTTCAGCACGATGGATCAACGGTAGGTCTGGAAAAAGAAGAATGAAGAAAGAACACCATGTCCACAGTCAAGCATGGTGGTGGCTCAGTGATGCTCTGGGGCTGCTTTGCATCCTCTGGCACTGGAAACCTGCAGCAAGTGGAAGACAAGATGGATTCATTGAAGCATCAGGAAATCGTAGGAGAAAATCTCATGCCGTCTGTGAGGAAGCTGAAGCTTGGGCGTCACTGGACCTTCCAACAGGACAATGATCCCAAGCCTACCTCAAATTCAACCCAGGCTTGGTTGCAGAAGAAGTCCTGGAAGATTCTACAGGGCCATCACAGTCACCTGACTTGAACCCCATAGAAAATCTCTGGTGGGATTTGAAGAAGGCGTTTGCAGCACACAAACCCAAAAATATTACTGAACTGGAGACCATTGCTCATGAGGAATGGGCTAAGATTCCTCAGGAACGCTACCAGAAGCTATGCATCTTATTTGCAGCAGGTCATAACAGCAAAAGGGTGCTCTACTAAGTACTACCAATACTTACTATAAAGGGGTTGAATAATTGTTAAACTGGAGAAATCATTATAAGTTACATTTTCAGTTGAGTTTGGGGAAACCACTTGAAGCATTCGCTGTGTTGAACTATTTAAATTGCTTTTGTTTGATTTGTTCATCACAAACAGCTGAAAGTCTGTAAATTTTGACAATAAACCTGATTTGCAATGGGGGTTGAAAATAATTTTGATTGCAACTGTATATTGGCTTGAGGTTTTTTTTCTTCAGCGCACAGTAAAAATGGAGATGCCTTTGCTATCTGGGCCAAAATATTTAACTTGTGTCATTCAGTTCACTCTACGTTGGTTGCTAGTGGGCATTTACATCATTAATTCACCTGTAGCCATGATTTCACCGATTGAGCTAATTTAGTATGATTGACCTTCATATTCATCAGCCAAGTAACAGATACACCTGTACACCTCTGTTTTGTATGTATGAAATCTATAGGCCAGGGAGTGATCAGAAAAAAAAAATGGAGAGGATGTGAAAGGTAAAGAAAGAACAGTAAGCAGTTCTAAGACCAAGTTAAAATCCTGAAAAAAACACCATGTGTGGTAGAAGAGAAGGAAATGAAGGATATGAACCACATCGTAACTACTCTCCCGAGACGAGATAGTATAAAACATCACGAGAGGAGAAACGGATGCCAACAGTGGCAGAACAAACATGAGAGAGCAACCTGGTCTACATCCTTGCGTCCATTTCACTTTGTGTGTGAGAGAGTTCAGATCTGGAGTTTGGTATAAACAGGAGGCCTCTGCTTGAAGACACACGGATTACATTACTCTTCATTATACACCGCTATATTTGCCTTGCTGGTGTGTTAAAAAAGACCTATTCTATTACACACTGCCATCTGTGTGTGTGTCAGAGAATGCCCACTGGGAACAGTTTCATCTTTTTTTCAGGAAGATCATTCCTCTAGTGTCCAATGTTTGTGTGCGAGTGTGTGTACAGGTCTCCCGGTGCCCCTCATGGGACCTCTCCGAGAGGTCGGTTGTGTATTGTCCTTTGCTTTTGTGTACGTAAATCAGATAAGAGTGGAACACAAACCCTATTAGAAGCTAAAAGCAGAGGCATAAAAACAGCAACATGAGCTCCTGTCCACAGGGAGACAGGCATAAAACCTGCATGGCCACTAAAGGCACCTCTCTCGCCCGCTCTCACACACCTTTTACACGACACACATCACCGGTGAAACCAAGTATCCATCAGCATTAATGCATAAAGACCATTAGGAGACAGCTCTCTAAACCTGGCAAGGCACTCAACACAACAAAAGCCATTAAGAGCAATCTAAGACCTACACATTAAACCAGAATATCAGGAAACGGGCATGAAAATCGAATCCAACAATTTAAACAATTACTGAAATCCCATTTAATCTTCAAGTATGAGGACTACACATTTAACACACACAACATAATTTCACAGCAAGTGCCGCTGATGCTATCTGTATGTATGTCTCCCTTACTTTATGTTCAATAGCCACTTTTCCACTGCAGAGTACGACTCAACTCGACCTGGCTTGCTTTATTTTCTGAGCATGCTTTTCCACTGCAGTTTAGAGCGCCTCAATGTGGGTGCCATCTTCCACTCGCCTTCAAGCAGGAATAATGTTGTATTACCGAAGCCCTGTAGAAATACAGGCCATATTCCAAATGTATTTCCTGTCCATTGAACATGAACCCTATTAAGGATGTAAAATAACTGCGTTCTAGAACCTACACAGTGCTCTATATGACCAAGTTATATTCAGCAGCGACTAGAGTAATGAGATGAAATGATACATAATTTTCAATTAATAGAATATTACCATATGCAAGTTATGTATTAAAACAACACACATTTATTCAGGCACAATACAGAACCACTCGTTAAGGAGAATTCCCTTCTCCCTCAGTGCATGGCTCACATTTAGTATCGGCTCGGCTCGCCTGGAACCTGGATCGCAGTGGTAAAAAAAAAAAAAAAGTACCAGGTACTACCCACAGTGGAAAGCCCCCAAAAAGCGAGTAGAGTTGAGTCGAGCCATACCATGCAGTGGAAAAGTGCCAAATATGTCCAGCAAGTGGGGACACAGTGGCTCAGAAGTTAGCATGTTTCACATCTCCAGGGTCAGGGGCTTGAATTCTGCCTTTGCCGTGTGTGTGGAGTTTACATGTTCTCCATGTTCTTTAGGGGTTTCCTACCGGTAATCTGGTTTCTTCCGCAGTCCAACAGACATGCGTTGTAAGCTGATTTGCATTTCCAAATTGTTCGTAGTGTGTGAATGGGTGTGAATGGATGTGCGATGCAACAGGTTGGCACCACATCTAGGGTGTCCCCCGACTTGTTCCCAGAGTTCCCTGGGATAGGCTCCAGGCTCCCCTGCAACCCAGTGTAGGATAAGCAGTATGGAAAATGGAAGGATGTCCAGCAAGCAATTTCCTCTTTGGATCAGGAAACGTTTTAAATTATATATTTCCTATGAATACATGGTTCATAGGAAAAAACCACTTTGAAAAGCATTAACAGCACAGCTCAAAGCCAGTATATTATTGAACATATGATGCCTAAACTAAATCTGTTCCAAAACTCCTTAAATTCCTAGTCTTAAAAAACATTTCTAATCTTAAAATTTTGGCAAGTCTGTGCCCACTGTAGCCTTGGAGTCCTTTTTTTGGCTGACAGGGGTGTAACCTGATGTGGTCTTCTGCTGTTGTAGCCCATCTGCCTCAAGACTCTGCCTCATTCTGAGATGCTTTTCTGCTCACCACTGATGTACTGTAAAGAGTGATCGAGTTACTTTAGCAATTAAGTCAGCTTGAACCAATCTGATCATTTTTTTGATCCAAACTGATGGTTTTTGTTTTATGCACTATTCTGTACATTCTCTAGAGACTGCTGCGCATGAAAATCCCAGATGATCAGCAGTTTTTGAAATACTCAAGCACGTCTAGCACCAACAACCATTCCACGGTCGAAGTCTCGGAGATCACATCCTTTCCCCATTCTGGTTCCATGTGAACGTTGCTTAGTTAGTTATTATGCATGCAATTAAGCAGTGTTACTGTGACTAAAGCATTATTTAATGCTAAATTAAAAAGATGGATATTAATTCTAGAATTAGTACCAAGCCAAAAAGTCAGAAGAGAGCTGTAAGCAGCGTTCAAGCAGAGTCCAAACTAATTAGTCTACCAGCCTTTTTGGGGGGCAGTGACGGCTAACGGCTCTGTTAAATGCAAGACTAAGAGCATTTCCGTGTCTCACAAAGATCAGCCAAGTGACCCTGGAGGTGTCTCTGGGGATAAAATAAGCCAGATGGCCATGGAGTTATATGGCTCTGGGGGAAACAGTTCAGCCTTCCTAATGCAGAACCCCTAACATGGCTCACACAAGGCTAGGCTTAACTTAGCTAGAACCTTTGGGCCTAATTTCAGATGTTATGCATTTGTGTGCAAGGATTATACCAGGTGTCTACGTCAACTCATATCATCATAAGATTCATGCCAAAGGACTTAAGGAAATTTAAAAGAAGTCTATTAAACAGGGATGACAGAAAAAAAACTACTGCCATAAATTTGGATTTCAGTAGTTCTCAAGTACAGTGTGTAAGGCAGAGATGGATTAAAAAAAACATTTTTTTACTTTCAAGAGCTGATGCAATTACCTTGAACATAAAGAATGCTAAAATACATTTTTGGACACACAATGATTCATAATGATTTGGCTTATTTAAAACAAAAAAACCATACATGAGAACAGCATAAACAAATTGATACTTTACCCAAATGTTTGTCAGAACGTGAATATAAGCACACAGATGATACAGGTGTTTTAACCATGGTGTGTGTGTTTAATCTTTTAAACAGACCATCATCTAAAAAGGGTTTCTGCTGATCAGGATGCCAACTGTCACTCCATACACAGACCGGATGAAGTTAATGTACTGACAGTAAAAGGCTCTGAGTGCTAGGCAGTGATTAATGTTAGCTGTCAATCTCACTTTCAACTAGGCGCAAACTGAGAATGGTGTGAGAAGCAAAAAACAAAAACAAAACAAAAACCCCTACCAGTTATCCCGTGGATGAAAACGTATGACTTAAAATAACTATCCTGTCCTCATTTATAATCCCACTAAGGGCTATAATCCCACTAATCCCACGGTTAAGGCTCTGGGTTACTGATCAGAAGGTCGGGGGTTCAAGCCCCATCACTGCCAAGCTGCCACTGTTGTGTCCTTGAGCAAGGCCCTTAACCCTCTCGGTCAAATTTAATTATCATTAAAACCGTGTACGATTATCATGATTTGTAAAACTCGTGGTAAATGCTGTCCACATACAAACAGCGAGTCTGACACAGGCACAGCAGGCAACATTGTTTTTTGAGCGTGAAAACGGACGTTACAATTAAAAACTGAACGCGTCTTCTCAATTCAGCATGAGTCGAATGAGTCAGAGTCGCAGCACAGATCAGCAGATCAGCTCTGCAGACAGGGGTACCATCTTCTATTAGGTTTCCCTCAGCATTTTTATAAGATCCAAAATATGACCACACTTCGGATTTGGTCCTCTTGGAAGGTTGGAAAATCTCCCGAGCGCAGTCACTGCCTTCCGCCATGTTCTCTAACTGAACTAGATGATCGCAGCAAGCCTAGTGACAACCATCCATCACATTATAGTCAAATATAAAACCGGTTTAAACAATTTCAGTGTGTGTATCAGTACGTTTTGTACATTTTCAGCACATTTTAACAATACCGTGCTAATATTGATAACTGTGATAGTTTTGGTCACGATAGTCATGACATGAAATTTTCATACCGTTACATCTGACCCCAGCTTCCTCACAAGCTAGGATATGCAAATAAAAGAATTTCATTGTGCTGTAATGTATGTGACAAATCAAGGCTTATCATATCTGGTGTCACAGAGAAAGGATGCATTCCCTTTTGAGCCTGGTTGCACTCAAGTTTTCTTCCATATGTTGTCTAAGGGAGTTTTTCCTTGCCTCTGTCTTGCTCATTCCGGAATCTAAATCTACATCCTAATTTCTGTAAAGCTTCTTTGTGACGATATCTATTCTTAAAAGCCACATATAAATAATACTGGATCGAAATTGAAAACAAAACAGACAGCACACATTCAGGCACAATAAATACCAAAAAAAAAAAAAAAAAATGTACCACAGAGGGAAAAAAAAGGGGGGGTGCTGCCTGGTCTTTTAACCAATGTTCCTTTGGCATGCAGCTCATAGCTGGACCACAATTTGATTTTGTAAGGAAACTTTGCTTTCCCTAGACCATCTACACTGGATTTCACATTAAAAGGACATCGAACGTTGCTGGAACATTTAAGAAAGTTTAAAAATATGCTCTCGACATTAGACCAACACAAAACCGCTAACTTCTCATGGAAATAAAGAAAATACAGCACCAACCACCATGTTGGCACCTGAATCGATAAACACATCACAAATATTTAAATATAAACATATTTACTGTGTTTTGGGATGGCATTTTCCATTAAGGTTTTACCGAAGAATGTGTGAAGAGATATAATGGCTGACTATGATCTCATTATCCTTTCATACCTCCAGTTTACCTGTATGATAATGCTCACAGCACATCTCTGTATGGTTGTGACCTGGACAGGCCTTAGAGCTGAACTCCATCAAGAATATTGGGAATGAGGTAGAACGAGCTAATTTGCAGCAAGTGTGCATCAGTTCTTTTACAACAACTACAACTCTTGTAAAACCCATATCCAGGTTACTTCACATTGTGTTTAATTAAACACAAACGTACACGCAATTTAACCAAAGAAATTTCAGAATGGATGTTAGAGTGATAAAGATAAGTGAGGCGTAGTGTTAACAAAGAAGGAAGACAACACTATCCATGAGGCCAGTTGTCACATCCATCAACAGGTCCTTCACCTAACAAACTGACATTCACACACTCTGGTTTCCTTCATTACACACACTTCATAAATCTGTTCGCTCTGTGCTGGGTGTGCCAAAACCTACGGCACGCTATGAGGCCGGCAGCCAGAACATACCACACTAGATGCCTTATAAGTCCAAAAGCTTACTCGATCTCATTTGGTCCACAATCCCTCCCTTATCTTTTTCCCCCCATTTTCTCTTAAAAAAAAATGTCTACAGCATTAAATCTATTAGAGAGCACATTCTTGTGTTTTTGAGGTTTCACTGTGTAAGAAGAGAGACAGACAATTACTGTCTGCCAGACTAGACTCAGAAAGAGGTACCATTATAAAAAAAAAAAAGTACGTTAAAGAAAAAGAAACACAGAATGGCTGACATGTGACTCTGTGATGAAATAACTTGTGTCAGTTTGTCATCTTTTATTATATTTCATGTGTGTGGCTACGCCAGAAAGTGAGTGATCATGAGTTCTAATTTCATAATTTTTAAAGGACATTTAAAAACAAATTTAAGAACATGAGAGTGCAAGTGGAAGTTTTCCAGCAACTCACCTTGGTGAAAAACACAGAGAGATGGGTCTCACTGCCAAGGATCCAAATAGGGAATTTAGGAGATTTGAGAAATGATCCAACCTGAGAAAAAGAGGCGGGGGGGGGGGGGGGGGAAGGAATGGTATGACCTCCACAATAGCTGTTTTTCGAAAGCAAGATGCCTGCTTCACAGTTAGATGTAACCTTACAAGAATACGTTATTCTGACTAAAACAGAAAATGTAAACACACATACAGATATTTGCCAATGCAAATAGCAACTTTGCATTACACCCCTAATATGTACGATGACAACTTTAGTTTGACAATTGTCTAGTTTGCACATTTATAATTATCCATTTAGCAGACGTTTTTATCCAAATGGTGTATACATACAAACATTTTATGCTGTTAACACACTCTGTTGATCAACGCACAACTTGTCTTTAACCATGCCAACATTTCATGCCTCTAATGTTTTGCACCAAGAGCATGCAAAGAATTCTCAACTTATTGAGCATCTGAAGATCCTAACTATTTAAAAAAACTAATTTAAAATACAAAATATATATTGCCAAACATACTACTAAATCAACTTTGCAGGGTCCCCCCCCCCCCCCAGTGGAGTGTTCATAATTCAGCAGTCACTCATACTAAACCAGACTAAGCTGCATTTCACAACAAGCCCTAAAAAGAAGGAAAGGACTGCATTAATGGTCTTACAGGGCATCAACAGGAAACATACCCAGCATCTGGTGATATCTGTGAGTCACAACAACTGGTGTGTGTTTATAATGCACAGATTTTCTTCACTCTGAATGAATTAAATCTGATTGCAGAAGCACTGTTTGTGTGGACCCTAAACTAGGCACGCTAAATATCTCCTGTGACATGGAATCCAAACTAAATGTATTTACGGTTAACGTCAGTGCAAAAAAGTTGACATATTGACAATTTGTTTGCGTTTATTTAAAGTATTCTTTAGCGGTATAAATAATTTTTGCCACACATGTTTGAAAGAAAATATTATTATTAAAAATATTTTTTTTTTTTGACTGCTTTTCATTCCTGTTGATTATTAGGCAGTGTATAAATATTGACAGCAAAAGAAGTGTAAAAAACAATAGAGTATTTCCAAGTGGAATATGATTTTAATTTTGTCCAGTTATGCAAAATATTATCATTTTTTAATATGTAAATAAACTGCATAAAAATATAATTTTAGCAAATGTAAGGTTAATTAGTTGTAGCATTGTCTATGCAACCTCTAAATGTTCACTGTATAATCTCACACACAAACAGTTCCGGGCTACACAAACCTAACTCTAGCATTTTTTCAGTGAAGTCAGCAGTTTGAGACCAACAGAGAGGTGATATATGAGACATGCATGTTCTACTGAATAATCATGTTTATGGTGGGTTTTCCAAACTTCTCAGGCCGGAATCCAACAGTGTATTCAAACATTATGGTGCTGATGGACCTCCTTCATCACTCCTCAGGTAGGCAGTTTCCCCAGTTTAGGTTATGTGTATGCTTCGGAAACACCATATTAAGAGCTAAATGAATATTGTAACGGGGGCTCAGATGCTCCTAAATATGAGCTGACACATTCCTGCTGACTTCCACTCCAAACAGAGTGAGAGTGTATCCTGAAGCACCGCTCAGTTAGGTGCCATTCCAAATAAACCAACTCCTTAATTACCGCTCTGCTTTCAGCTTTGTACTTCTCCTCTCTGGTTAAAACAATACATTGCACTGACTTCCCAAATGTTTTCTATTTGGGGTATGAAACATGTTTTAGTAGGACATGCTTAATAAAACAGATGGCTGCTCTGAAAGGTGCTGCACATATATGCAGATATATCTGTGTATATCTACTGCAGATTATTTTAAAACTTGACACTCTCAAGACTACCAAACTGTACTTTTCCTTTTCCAGTGACAAGGAAAGCTGCAGTTTGGTAGCTTTATTTCTGAGAGTGTACTGGGATTAAAATGGGTAGATCTTCCAGAATGCAGAAATGTATTACTCATGTAGGGAATTAGACGGAATTAGTAATGTTCAAGAAGTAAAAATATCTTTACAGTGTTATTGTACTAGAGCTCCAATTTTGACTAAAGCATCCTTACACAGTTGAGGGTTAGGGGCCTTGCTCAAGGAACCAACAGTGGCAGTTTGGTGGTGTTGGGATTTGAACTTCCTGATCAGTAGCACAAATCCACTGAGCAAACACATAAAAAAAAAAAATAATAAAAAAATATATATCCAACCATCCATCTTCTACCGCTTACTCCTTCTTCAGGGTCGCGGGGGAACCTGGATCCAATCCCAGGGAGCATCGGGCACAAGGCGGGGTACACCCTGGACAGGGTGCCAGTCCATCGCAGGGCACAATCACATACACACTCACACACCCATTCATACACTACGGACACTTTAGACACACCAATCAGCCTACCATGCATGTCTTTGGACTGGGGGAGGAAACCGGAGTACCCGGAGGAAACCCCCACAGCACGGGGAGAACATGCAAACTCCGCAATATATATATAGGCCTTAATTTGTCAGTGATTCTAATAGCCATTTCTTTTAATGAAGCAACTTTAACTGACAGATGGACATGGAGAATGCTTATTATACTTTTTGCCAATCCCTTCCATCAGTGAAATACAATATATTTGTTGACTTTTATCCCTCTAACTACAATTTGATCACCTTACTAACCATTCTTGTTCTCAAGAATCATTTATGTCTCTAAACGAACACTATAAAAAGGGTTTTATAGCACAGTCTACTGTTAACAATAAAATAAACAATTCAGACGTTTTTAATTGACATTTACATTCCTGCATCTGGTATTCTCGTTATTTTCCATTATTTTGTCTAACCCCAGTAATTTGAATACTGTGTGAAAGAATTTGATGAATTCAGATAATTTTTGCTGTCCACAGAAAACAATCTTATTGTTTTGACCAAAATCTTGACGCACATGCATATTTGTGTGTATGTCTGTTAGAGTGCGGACAGATTGATGTGTGTGGGTCATTAAAATCCAGTGTGACCATTAAGGAGTATTATTTTGCTGTGGTTAGAAGTCACTGCAGTTGGCTGAGGTTTGAATATTTGAGGGCTAGACTACAGAGCTCAGGAATCAGGGCAACAGTGCAACCACCAGAAACAAACGGTAAGTTATTTAAATTTTCATGTTGTTTTCGACCATTATCCTTACCATATTTGTGAAAGAAAGCTGGTGACACTTAATGTACTTATGGTCAAAAGTCCCTTCATTTTACCAGATAACATGTTTGAGTTTTAATGAAAAAGATATTGCCTTTTTACGTTCAATTCGGCTTGAACTGAATTACATTCAGTCCAAAGGTGCTCCGCAAAAACACTTAGATACTGTGCCTAAGCCTTTCTATGGTAAGGAAAACCCTGAACACTGGTGAAATTTAGCGATTTGTTTTAAATGTGCATTTATGATCAACACGAATTAATACCTGCCCAAATAACTGGTTTCCAACAGACTAAAGTGTTTAATTAGTTTATTCATCCTTAGTAATTGCTATATCCTGCGCAGGGATGCATTGGATCAAAAAGACTAACCTGGGTACACTAGGCATGAAGCAGGACTACATCCTGAATGAGACGCCAATTCAATGCAGGACACCATGCACACACATTCATTTCCATTAACACCAGCATGTTTTGGGGAGGTGGGAGGAAACCCACATGGACACGGGGAGAATATGTGAAACTCCACACAAACAATACCCAAACTCAGGATCAAACTGGACATCCTTGAACCCAGAAGTCCTTAGCAACTACAGACCCATTTCTAACTTTCCACTTTTATCTAAGCTCCTGGAAAAAGTTGTATCACAACTTCAATCTCATCTATCCAGCAACAGTCTATATGAACCTTTCCAATCGGGCTTCACTCTCAACACAGTACGTAAACTGCCCTCCTCAAGGTTGGTTAATGACCTTCATCGTTCAGCTGACTATGGTTCCATTAGCATTCTAGTACTTCTGGACCTTACTGCCGCTTGTGATACTGTTACCATACCGCTCTCCCATCTTCGGTCTCAATTCGGCATTTGTGATACAGTTTTGGCCTGGTTTACCTCATCTCTCACAAATAGATCACATTTAATCTCTATTGGCAATTCAAATCACGCACTGTTACTGTCTCTCAGGGAGTTCCCCAAAGTTCCATTCTAGGCCCACTCATTTATTATCTATATAGTTCCACTCGGCTTTATTAGTCGTCACCATGGCCTACAATTTCATTTTTATGCAGATGACCCCAGATCTGTCGTAGCTCCAAACCTTCTACTTCACTTCCTCCCTCTTCGCTAATAAACTACCTTGGCAATATTAAACACTGGACGTCAGCTAAATTTTTAAAAACTAAACTGCAAAGCCCAAAATCCTTATCACTGGAACAAAGGCTGCTCTAAGTAAGATTAATGACCTCTGTCTGACCACTGATGGCAGTAACCTATTTCCATTTGACACTGTTTGCAACCATGGCATTATCTTGGACTCATCACTGAACTTAAAGCTCATATTTTACCAGTCACAAAAAATGCCTTTTTTCAGGTCCGTAATATTGCTCACCTCCATTCTTCCCTTAGCTTTTGTGCTTGTATTTAGATTACTGCCATTCTCTGTTCATTGGTCTTTCATCACATTCCCTAAATAAGCTGCATTATGTGTGTGTGCGCATACCTTGCAGTATCGCAGCGATTCCATTAGTGTGAGAAAGCCAACAGTAGCCTGTTCATGGATCCCATGAAGCTCTGTAAGCAAAGAAAGGAATCACCTGATCTAATCAAGTCTAAAAAGTACTATTATTATATTACTTTAAACTGTTCTAGGACATCTTAGTGACATTTTAAGTAATGTGGCTGTCTATTAACAACAACAGAGAGAAATTCACTGATGGTAAACTCAGAAGCCTAAATCCTTAATGCCTTAATGTAACTGCAAAGTAATACTGCCACCTAGTGGAAAAGTGTTAGAACATAATCCAATGATGAAAACCAAGATTTCTAAACGCAGAAGACAGACATTCTTACTCATTCCAGAGCATTCCCTGTCCCCATCCCATACGTTTGACACTGCATGTCCCGTGACCAGCAGGTTGATGAGGCTTTGACTACAGAGATGGAGAGAGAGAGAAAAGAGGACCGCTGCTTTAGTCATTATAGTATACAATTTTTTTTTTTAACATTAGTTACTCTCTCATCAGTAGCAGAGAAGAAATACATTTTTTTCATTGTCATTGATATGAATGAACAATGAGGAAGCAAATAACGTTAAATATGAGAACACAGATTTAAAAATAATAATAATAATAAATCTTCAGATACATGTCCTGGGCTGACAGAAGTGGAACCCAATGCGGTATTGTACTAGCCCATCCGCCTCCAGGTTCAACTTTTGTGCTTTGTGAGATGCTTTCTGTTCACCACATTTGTAAAGAGTGGCTATTTGAGTTGCTGTAGCTTTCCAGCTCAAACCAATGTGGCTATTCTCCTTCTGACCTCTCTCATTGAGGCTTTTTCTGCCCTAGTCTTTGACTCAACTTTTTCTGTGGACAAATCTGAAAATTCCCTGAAAACTGTTATCCAACTGGTCACCTTTAGCACCTAATAGGACTGTTTTAGTGATTTAGAAGCCAGAAGTAAGTAGTAAACCATTGCCTCTTCTGAATTGGTTTCTACAGTGAAGTGTAAGATTTCTATTTATTTATTTTTCCCCCTGCCCTCTAGTGGACATACCACTCACTGCATATTATTAATTTTTTTGCTCATTTTTGTGAAAACTACAAATAATTCGGGAGATAACTATAAAAGATCTCGCATTACGCATAATCATACCTGCCATGACCATACACTGGGTCAATAAGTGGCTCTGAAGTGTCCTCTATCTCATTCTTTATGTTCTCAATACCCTGTAGTTAAAAGAAAGTAATCCAATATTAGTACGTACACACAGAGACACACAAACAGTAAACATGAATAGAGATTACAAAGTGAGTGAGTACAGTTCTACCTTTGTAAGTATTACAGAATACAGGAAGAGCAAGACACCAAATTTATTCCGCCAAGTGTCGTACAGTGATAGCATTATCTCCTTTAGCTCAGCAACAGTCTTTAGTGTCCTTTTACTATGAACAAAAACAAAATACCCAAGATTAATAAAATACCGTAACAGTGAAAACACCAAGCGGTTATGATTTTTCTTTTGTTTGGCAATCCACCATAGATCCAGGAGATATAAGCAGACAAAACCTCTGGAAATGTAAGATAGCATTCCTCAATGTTTGAACTACTGCTTTCATTTTTAGGTTGTTCTTATTATTAAGGAATAAAAGACAACTAGGTATGCTTTTAAAGGAAAATATTCAGCAGAGTTAACCATTTTTGCATCATTTTTATCAGCATGTCACAAAGGGTTTTATTCCTCATATATCACAGCAATTTACAACACTATTATTTTATTTACAAAAACATAGTACTTTTTTTTCATTCATTTGTAGTTACATTTAATATTATCGGATGTCTCCAAAACAAGCTGGACACCAGTGAAGATCACATGTTAATTATATTAGATTAAGATGCAAATTGTTCAGAGTGGATTTTTCTTGGAAGTATGCAGCTTTTGCATTGTGTGTTTTTAGTAGAGTTAACAGTGTGCACTTACTGTACCATGCTGTGAAACCGCTCAAAGCCAAGCTCCTCAGCAGCCAAAGCAGCTACATACACAAACACAGCAAAAATACAAACACATTCAACAAAATATAAAGAATTATACTAGAGAGCCCGATAACCATTATAACTAGGTGCAAAGAACACAAGCATTTACAGTTTAGAATTTCAGACCAGGTTGCTTCCTTGTTCTTGGTTTTAAAGATGATATATTTCTTATTCATGTATGAAACACACAATTAGTTTTACTCTGAAAATTATGCAGTTTTACTAAATTGTGCTGTTGTCTGCCTCTACAACTCATAGTCCCTTTTCCATCACATCCATAAGCAGACCCTGGCATTCATGGCTGGTCTGAGTTATGCACAATATAAGGAAGAGCAAAATTTCTACTGTGAGGGGTGGCAAGAGGCTTCACACGTCAAAATCACAATCAACAAATTACCAGGCTGTAACCCTATGTAGCTGAAAACAATCTCTGTAAACTCTCAGCTGTTGGCGTGTGTCAAATCACAGCCCTCAGGACATGTTAGGCGTCTCCTTTTTTGTCTCCCATGTTGTACAAAATGTTCAGTAATGATTTTGATGATAATGATAATAATCAATAATGATTTTATAGTGACACTGTACACAAATGAACAATGCGACAGGTTCCTGATATTTTTATACATATTGTGAACAATTAAGACCAAATAATTTGGATACAGAATCCAATATTAAAATCAAAGTATTAAAAGTCAAAAGACTCAGACTCTCACTGGACTGCTGCTGTTGGGTATGCGAGTTCTGACTGGATTCTGGTTCTGTGTGGTCTTCAGTGATGTCCCTGTTCTCGTCTGTGGATTTGGAGGGAGCCCACGTGGCCAGGCAGAAGTTGTGGGATTTGCCAGTGCAGGCTGACACCAGAATCTCAGTGAGAGTAGAGCACAGGGCCAAGCGCTGCTCCTCCTCTAAACACAGAAATCATTTTGATTCACATACTGATTTCAGCAGTGCAGATTCAACTCTACACAATTTCATTATAATTGTACAATTAAATTGTATTTGTAAAGTGCTTATAACAATAGACATGGTCACAAAGCAGCTTTAAAGAAATCCAGGTTTAGGTCTAGATTAGGGCTTAGCAATATGACGATATTATAGCAATATGATACTTAAAATACTCGTATGCCTCAATCCATGTTCTAAGACATTATGTTTTTGTAACATTTTTTTCAATTTTAAGTAATTTGTTTTCTAGACATTAAAACAGTTTTTTTTTTGTTAATGCTACTGTTTTTCTGGTCTTCAAATATCACTGATATTTTTGGCATATCTGCTTGATCAAACCTTATAATACTCTATAAAACACACCGACAAAGGAGTTCTAATATGAAATATATTTTATAACGTGTCAAGCTATATTTCAAAACTCTAAGTAGATTAATAAATACACTAGCATATTTTATCTGTTTTTTAAGAACATCCTGCCAGGTTTATAAACCTGTACATTACATAACTTCAGAAAAGATGGCCATCTGAAAATGATGCAGGAAATGGCTAAAATTCATTCTGCAGCACATACCAGAGATATTTCTCCAGTTTGAGCTCTCCATGTTGAATAGGATGTTTTTTAGCAGGAATGCCTGAAAGTAAAAGACATATCGACGTTGAAGAATTGCTATGATGAAAGACGACACAACTGCTCTCCAAAAAATCCGTATTTATCAACAAACTCTTATAGTGAGCAAGGGAACATCACTGAGGAAAATATGTCTGGCTTTCTACTCTGGCCTTTTACACCCACTGGCATATACTGGTGTGATCAAGAACAGGCTGCAACATCACATGGAGATTATTAGACAAAAATGCTGTTGTCTATAGCACAGAAATGCTTTCCTTAACACTTGAGGGCTCGAACACAGCAATGCTTTATCTAGAAATTCAGGTAATATAACCGTGGATGAAATGTTCTTATTTAGAATGAATTATTCTTATTATAGAAGCTGGGACTGTAGAAAGCTGAACTTCAGGCATACTTTAATTTATTTCCGTCTTAGTATTGAAATACATTATTGTAATGTTTAGCAACTGTTCTCCTTTTAGCCTAGAAGAACTGAGACTATGCTCTTAAGTATCACTAAATGTTTATTTATGGGTTCAGTCTAATCAGAAAATCACTGGCGATCACTATTCAGTTATGAAAGCTGCCGTCATCAGCAGCAATAACTAACCCAGCTGGAGAGGAGAAGGCATTTATTGTTTGATGTAAAACATTACTCATGGGTGATATTTGCAGTTTGCCAATGCTGCACAAATGCAGGTTTCATGTGACCAAAATAGAATACGTGTAAACTTTGATCTCCAGCAGTACTGCGTTATATAACATGTGAGGTGACACCACTGATATAGTCCAGCAATCGACATGTTACCTTTTTAAAGCTTGTTGTCATTAAATACATCAAGCACAGGGGCTGCTAGTTTTAGCAGGCTCAGATGTATTTTTCATGCTAAAATGCTTTATGAATTACTCTTGAACAGAAACATTAAGCAATATCATAAGTATGGGCCACGGTGTCTACATGGATAATCTTTGACAAGAATAAACGACAATCATTTTCCTGAGCCTCATACACCTTACCAATAAAACCCATTTATTTGGCGGCCTGGGAAAACCCTTCACACTGTGATATTTTTAAATGTTCTATTACACAACACCTGTACGGCTGCTCATTTGGGCAATTATCCAATCAGTCAATCATGTGGCAGCAGCGCAATGCATAAAGTCATGCAGATACAGGTCAAGAGTTTCATCTGATCTTCACATCAAACATCAGAATGAGGAAAAATGTGATCTCAGTGGCTTTGACCACGGCATGTTTGTTGGTGCCAGATGGCTGGTTTGAGTATTACAGAAATGGCTGATGATCTGGGATTTTCACACATGACAGTCTCTAGACTTCACACACACCCACAAAAAAAAAAAAAAACATCCAGTGAGCAACAGATCTACAGGCAGAAATACCTTATTGATGGAAGAGGTCAGAGGAGAATGGCCAGACTAGTTTAAGCTGAAAGGAATTCTATATTAACTCAAATAACCCCTTCTACAAACATGGTTAGCTAAAAAGCAATTGAGAAAACATGCTGAACCCTGAGGAGGGTTAAACAGCAGAAGACTACAATGGCGAAACTGGCCAGTTGAAGATTGGAAAAAGACCAGTTTGATGTGAACATTAACCAAAGCTCTAGACCTGTATCTTCAGGATTTTATGCATTGATCTACTGCTGCATGACTGGCTGATTGGATAGTTACATGAATGAGCAGGTATACCCAAGACATGTGTCAGTGAGTATAGAACTACATGCTTTCATGAACTGGAATGTGTTTCTCTTTTGTATTATATATCCCTATAAAACCATATTTTGAGCAAAACCTGATTTTTTGTTGTTGTCTTTTTTGGTCGTTTGTCAGAATTCAGCCACAGTGACGTCCACTACACATTTATTATTCTATTTAGGTAATAATCTACCAATTTTCTTCAAGGTACCAAATTCACCCAAAGGTTCCAAATGATTAAGATATAGCATGAAAATTTCGTGCATCACTTACACCAAGCTCTAGCTGTACTTCCATATTCTAATGATGACCAAATTCATACTGTAACACTCCACAATGTGTGACATGATGAGTTATCTTATTTTACAAATCTATTCAAATGCTTACCCCTTTTACAGATTGAGAAAACATTCCCATGACACTATTAAATATCTGTAAACTACAATATAACCTGCACAGGTGCGATCACAGCACATGGTCCACCTTCAAACTGCTCCAGTGCACTGTGCTCAGTCTCACTGAAGACAAAACCTGCAGAAATGATGGAAAGAATTTGTTACAAATCCATTTAAACCCCAACAGATATCTCACACTTCAATCCAATACTCAAACATAATCAGCATTTATTTACACTTATATGCACAGCATTTCTAGCAAGTGACCAGATTATCACAGAATCTTATACCAGTGTTGCATGCAATATTTACAATGAACCATCATTGTACAATTTTCTTGAATTTATGAATGCCGTGGCATGGAGGAAGACACCGTTGACATGATTTGGGTGTTTTATAATCATCACACTTGCATTACACTTTACTGTTTTGAAGTTCACTCACTGGCCGCTTTATTAGGAACACTAACATTGGTTAGAAACCCCTTTGCTCTCACAACAGCAGCAAATCTGCATGGCATTGATTCAACAAGGTGTTGGAAACATCCCTTTGAGATCCTGGTCCATGTTCACATGATTGCACCACAACATTGCTGCGAATCTTACATTGCAACATATCCCAAATGTGCTATTGTCTATTGGATTCAGATATGGTGACTGGGGAGGCCACTGATTTTCACTGAGCTCATAGTCATGCAGGGCTGCACGATACTGAAGAAAAATGTGATATGATAATGCCCTAAATCTTTGAATTTTCTGACCTTTTGAAGTATATTCCATTATCGCAAGTCCTTGTGATATGTACATTTGTGATATTTTGATATATTGTGCAGTCCTATTGTTCATGGATCCAATTTGAGACAAGTGGTGATTTTGTGACATGGTGCATTTTCATGCTGGAAGGCACCATTAGAAGATGGGTCAGTTGTGGCCATAAAGGGTTGCACATAGACAGCAGCGATTGGTGTTACAGGGCCCAGTGTACACCAAAAAAAAGACAAAACAACAAAAAAAAAAAACACAAAAAAAACAAAAACAAAAAACCATTCCCCACAGCGTTACTCCATCACTACCAAAAGCCTGAACTGTTGACTCAATGAAGGTCAGTCCCAGGGGCGTAACTATACCACTGAACGTCAGTCAAAAAATACGGCGGTGTTGTAATTTTGTATCTTCAGTGAATGAAGGCGAGACCAATCAGACAGTGTTTACATGAAAATATGTGGAAATACTCATGTCTTATTGACTGACAGCTCTCAATCCTGCCAAAAGCTAGCTCACACAGTCAGTGTGAGGAAAAAAGGATACACGCCGATTTAAAAGGAAAATGACCAGTAAACGGGTTAAAATTGAAACACTAACATCCTCTGAGGCTGAGCAGAAAAACAAGGTGTGTAAAAGTCTATATGAGTTCCAAGTTACGTGAACATGATATGAGCAGAGAATAAGGTCAGATAACGTACTTTGCATGGCACTGTAGCGGCTAAACCGCAATGACCGCAATACAATGAGCTTAATTGTGCCTCCCCTTGGCTAGCGACACCAAACTAGCCTAGTCTATGATTAACAGTCCAGCTAACGCCCCTGTTCAGGTCCATGTATTCAAGCTGTGGATGCCAAATTCTGACCATGCATTTTGCAGCAGAAGTCAACATTCATCAGGTGACATTTTCCCAAACTCATTATCCCATTTTAGTGAGGTTGTGCCCATTGTACCCTCCTGTATTCACCGAAAAGACCAGAACCTGATGCAGTCTTCAGCTTCAACACCTCAAAGTTCAACTGTCATGCTTTCTGAGATTCTTTTCAGCTCACCACAGTTGTAAAGAGTGCTTATTTGACTTCCCGTAATGTTATAGACTGTAGTATAGAATGTTGTGCGTGAAAATCTCAGGAGATCATCAGTTTCTCAAACCAGCCCAAATGGCACCAACAGACAAGCCACAGTCAGTCACCGAGATCACATTTCCCTTATTCTGATGCTTGGCGTTAAGTGAAGATCTTGACCTGCATCTGAATGAGCCACGTGACTGGTTGACTGTATAAATGCATGACTCAGTAGGTGTACAGGTATTCCTAATAAAGTGGCCGGTGGGTGTATATCTCCAGTGCGGCACGTGATTCCACCCCCACGGCGCGTGTACTGTGGACAGGATGAAAACACAGTTGTTACACAGTGAAAGTAATGTGAATCCGGTTACCTTGGGTCCACCTGCGGAACAGAGACGCAGACACTCCGCTGCTGCTCGTATGTTTCCCCCACACCAATTCCACAACTTCTCGGTTTAAATCCGACATTTTAATTATCCTTTACTTATCTTCTCCCCCTGTTGCAGCTTTAAAAAAAAAACCCGCTCGCGCTTTGAGCTATCTCAGTTAGCTTGCAGTCTCCTCAAGACATTCATTCATTAAGGGTTAGCTCTTAACTAACAACGAGTTTTGGGACGATAGGTGTAGAAATTTGGCTGATAATTTGATGTTGTGCGAGTCTTTTCACCATAAATATCACAAAAGAGAGACTGTTACCTAACAAGCTAGCTTGCTAAATATGATAGCTACAGCTGTTTAATTACCGTTCCTGTGTGCCCAGTGTTATGTTGGAAAGTACACTAACATTCGTGGAGACTCGGTTTAAGTTCAGAACAGCACCTAACTGTGTATATATTGGCTTCGTAGTAATGTATGAAGTATTCCCTGCACTGGCGTGTTTAATGAACGTATGAAACATCAAGCAGGAAGCTAGCTTCATGCTAAACTAGTCATTCAAAGTTAAACTGAAAAAAAACAACCAGTAGTAGCGAATATACACGAATATAATGTTACTGGAGACAAATAAACCGGTTTAGAAACGGCCTTGTCCGAACCAAAAGCGATACAGTCCAAGGTTTTGGTCAGAAATACTCCAAGTTGTTGTGTCAGTCATTTTTAGCTTGTCCGTCCTTTCGGTTTATTTACTACGCGACACTGATTACGTCACTATATGAATGATTGGTTCAAATCCAGAAGGTTCCAAGGACGTGGCGTGCACGCGAGCTCATTGGTACATTCAAACGTTTTGCTCGCGCTTTCAGGTTTGGGGGGCTAAGAGTTGCCATGTTGAGGAAAATGCAGTCTAAACTGTTATGATGGTAAAAAAAAATACACTATCAGAAAACAATAGTACTAACCTGTACCTTTCCTTGTCGTTGGGGTGATGCCATCAAGGGTGAATCTTGTGGGGGCAGTGGTGGCTCCAGCATACTGATCAGAAGGTTGTGAGTTCAAACCCCAGCACCAACAAGATGTAGCCACGCATATATACTACTGGTCAAATGTTTAGACACACTCATTCTTTGTTTTTTATTGTTTTCCACATTTTTAGAATAATAATAAAGTCATCCAAACTCTGGAATAACACAAATGGAACTATGGGAATTATGTTGTGATAAAAAAATCCCAAATAAATCAAAATAATTTAGTATTTTAGTATCTTCAAAGTAGACACCCTTTTTGCCTCGAATTTTCAGAAATGTATTCTTGGCATTTTCAAAACCAACGAGGAATCCCCCTGAGATGCTTTTTAAACAGTATTAAAGGAGTTCCCACCTATGCTGGACAATTATTGGCTGCTTTTCGGAATATTTCGCTCCAAGTCGTCCGTTTAAAAAAATATATTTTTGTAAATAAAATGTTAGTTTTCTAATGAAAGAAATGAATATGTTGACACAATTATATTTCTGTCTACAACACTGATTTTAAACATTTAATCACACCTTCAGATCAAAAGGATTTTAAGATCATGAGAAACATTTCAGTCAAGCGTCTCCAAACCTTTGGTGTATGTGTGATGAAAGGAATTTCACTGTAGTACATATGTACGCTATGGGCAAAGGTTTGTATGTGACCATATGTGACCATTCCAAAACCACGGGCATTAACATCAAGTTGGTCCCTTTTTGCTGTTATAACAGCTTCCACTCTTCTGGGAAGGCTAGATTTTGAGATGTTAATAAGATCTTATCTTATTAAATGGTAAATGGAGCACTTATATAGCGCTTTTATCCAAAGCGCTTTACACTGTGTCTCATTCACCCATTCACACACACACTCACACACCAATGGTAGCAGAGCTGCCATGCAAGGTGCTAACTTGCCACTGGGAGAAACTTGGGGTTCAGTGTCTTGCCCAAGGACACTTCGGTATGTGGAGTCATGCAATCTGCGAATCGAACCGCCAACCCTACAATTAGTGGACAACCGGCTCTACCACCAAAGCCACAGCCGCCCCTTTATTTCCACTAGATTTTGGAGTGCGGTTGTGGGTATTTTTGCTCATTCAGAGTATTAGTGAGGTCAGGGACTAGTACCTGGTGCGTAGTTGGTGTTCCAATTCATCCCAAAGGTGTTCAGTGAGGTTGAGGTCAGGGCTCAGGCCACATCAACCTGATCAGCCTTAGCAAACTATGTCTTTATGGATCTTGCAGCTCACTGTCATGATGAAACAGTTTTGGGCTCTTTAGTTCCAGTGAAGGGGAATGTCTTACCCTGCATCCCATCCGACCCCTGCAACTGAACCAGAACACAGCTACATGCCTTGTTTTCAATCTCCCATATCACCATATTGCTGTGTTCCCTCCACTAGATTCCTGTAGCTCCCCATATCAGATTTTAAACACTGATACTTACATAAAAAAACAGACCAGCACCCACCTACCTGAAGGCACTTATCAAACCTTGCTCTGCGCCCAGTTCCCTCAAGTCTCTAGCACAACTTGTCTACCATCCCTCAAGATACAGTACAAGGAAGGCATGCGTCAAGACCTAGCTCTTCAACGTGCATTTATATGGGCACTAATTAAAAAACCTTGACTTGTTTCAACAGGGTTTTAACTTGATAGTATTCACAGACCATGACCTATTTGTACCAGTATTTGCTTTTGAGCATCTGTAAGCTGTTCTGGATAAGGACATCTTCCAAATTATATAAATGTAGAATGTAGATATAAATGTAGAGATGCGTCCATGTCTTGCTGCAGACTTTATTTTGGAGACCTCACCAGCTCCCTGAAGACCTATTTTGAAGCATCAACCCAGGGGCACACTTTAAAAAACCCTCTGTGATGCCAATAAATAGACAAAATACAATATTTTGCAGATGTATAAATAGCTGGATTATATTTATAAAACAGGTTTGGACTGAGGGGTTGGTGGGATTTATTTTACAATTTAAGGGGTATAAAACCCTGGTATAAAGTACACTGCCATGTATATTGAACAATGCTACAGAAACACCAAGAGATGGCAACATCCTCTAAGAAAACAATGGAAGCATCACTGCACTGGTGTATTCATGTCTGAAACAATATGAAGTGTTAAAGATACGTTTAAAGCAATCAATGAGTCAACTGTAAGATTTAATTTAAAGCTGTTTAAATGTGATAGAATGTACCAAATGCTGAGATATCAGGTAATTCAGTATGAGGCAGTTTAACTTTAATTCTACTGTGTTTATAGTATTAAAATTCATAAATCAACACAATACATTTATGAGCCAGAGGTAAGAGAGAGCTGGAGAGAGGGGTTAAGAGAGATGTGGAGAGAGGGAGGGGTGGGGGTAGAAAATGGAAAGAAAGCGAAACGGGTAGCAAGAGAGGGATAGAAAGAGAAGGGTAGATAGAGAGAGTTGTGGAGGGATGACGAGAAAGGGATGGGCAGAGGGGTAGAGAGAGAGAGAGTTGTGGATGGGTAGAGAGAAAGGGATGGACAGAGAGAGGTAGAGAGATAGGACAGAGAGAGAGAGTTGTGGCAAGATGACGAGAAAGGGATGGGCAGAGAGGGATAGAAGGGGGTGGAGAGAGAGGGGTAGAGAAAGAGGAATGGAGAGACAGGGTAGAGAAAGAGAGGGATGAGAAGGTGTAGAGAGAGAGGGATGGATGGAAAGTTGTGGAGGGGTGGACAGAAAGAGGTAGCAAGAGAGGTTTGGAAAGAGAGAGGTACAGTAGAAAATGCTGGAGAGAGAGATATGGAGGGATGAAGAGAAAGGGATGGACATGGGGTAGAAAGAGAGGGATGGAGAGAGAGGGATGGATAGAGGGAGTAGAGAGAGGGATGGAGAAAGAGGGATTGGTGCTTTTCACAGGACATTAGGTAACAGCATAGCACTGCAGCACCGGTGGCCTTGAGCAGTCCTTCAGTAACCTACACTCTATCAATCATCCTCACTGCCCCAACAACTTCCACTCTCTGGTCAGGTGTAGGAAAGTGAGGAGGCACAGTGCAAAAATGTAACTTATTGTAGCCGCAAAATCTGTCCGAAATCTGGCTGAAATAAAAGTTTACTGTAACTCATCACCATGGACCCTGGCCAATAGGTGGCCCTCAGTGAGCACAGCTCTCACACACAGTCCCTATCATCATCAACAGGTTAACAGAACACAAGCCAATGAACATTTGTCACAGAATCCAAAGTCAATTTTAGAAATGTTTTTGGTGTGTGGGTCTTAATTTATAATCAATGAGGATAAAAAAAATACTGGAGTAATTGCACTATGCTTACGTATTATTTTGGAGCATTTATAATACTTGAGTTTTTTAAAATTGAATTTACTTACTTAAATGTCCAAGTGAAAAATGTACTTTTTACTCGTTATATTTTTATTTAGACCTTTAAAGGACTCGTTACAAATCTAGGTCTGTTCTTCATTTGTCTAGCAAGTTAAATTACACATCAATCGAATAGGCTTTTTTTTTAAGAGAAAAAAAAGCATCCAATAATTTCAGTTTAGCATCCAGTGCAATATTAAAAAGTAAAAATTACATGTTTCAACTGATTAAATTAAGTTAATGTTTTCATGTCAATGAAATATTAATTTTCCCTGTCCCACCACCCTTCCCCCTCATACCTACAGTAACTGCGGCAGCAAAGCCCTGTACAGCTGTGGTCTACCTACTGCTCAACATTCCACCTATGCTTAACTCCCCACCACACTGCAGCTGTGGCCCAGCCACCTTCTGCAACCTCTACACCATCTGGAGTTCATCTTGTATGTACACCATTTGTACACCTATCATGCAGGTGCATTTTGAAAGTACACATCTGTTCAACGAAAACCATGGGAACCCATTTCATGAAGCTCCTGATGCGCTGTGCTGATGGTGCTTCCTGAGGCAGTTTGGAACTCTGTAGTGAGTGATACAACAGTGGAAAGGCAATTTGTACGCTCCACATGCTTCAGCACTTGGTAGCCCTGCTCTGTGCATTTGGGGGTTCTACTGCTTCATGGCTGAGCTGTTGTTGCTCTCAAATGCTTCCATTTCACAAGAATTGTTCTTACAGCTGACCAGGGCAGATCTAGCAGGGCAGAAATTTTCTCAAACTGACTTGTGACAAAGGTGGTTTCTGATGAGTGCCATGTTTAAAGTCACTGAGCTTTTTAGTACAAGCCATTCTACTACCAATATTTGTTTATGAAGCTTGCATGGCTATGTGCCATAGCCTATTGATCACACACCTACCTCCCCATGCGAGAGACAATGAGAGCAACCCTCCGAGATCCTTAATTGGTCGACTGTTTCCAGGCTGGTCACATGACAAATGTACAGGTTTAGACCAGAGAACCCTCTTAGTCTTTAATCATTATGGACAGCAAACAAGGAAGATGATAGCAATGAAGCGATGTACTGCGTAATACACACTACTCAATTAATGACTGCTGTGACATCATCCCAGTGCAAATAATATAAATGCAAATTATGTACAGGGAAAAAGGTCACAGTATGCTACTGCTTTAAATAAGGAGAAGCTTATAGCTTGAAAAGCTACAATTTCTAGCCCATCTTTCCTTCACCTTCCAGCTACTTTCAGTCAGAGGTGGGTAGAGTAGACAAAAATTTTACTCAGGTAAAACTACTTATAAAAATAATTGCTCAAGTAACAGTAAAAGTAATAATGTTAATAATTACTTGACTAAGAATAATAAAGTATCCAATGAGAAGACTACTCAAGTAGCAAGTTACTTTCGATCTGATTAAAATGAAGGAAAAATCCTGAATCTCAGCCTACATGGAGAACTGTAAGTCACACCTCTCTTTGAAAGCCTGTTCTGTTCTGTTTATATGATATAAAACCTGGGTTCAAGATGAAGCAGCATGTCCCAGTCCTGTGATGGGTACAATAACACACAACTTGCCATTTTCAACACAAACTCTCACACACGCCCCAAAAAACAAACATTTTTCCAACAGTTGACTGTCTTTATTTTCACATGTTAACAACACAAACTTGTCAACATCTGCATTTAAACATGACGACAGAGAACAAAAGAACAGACTATGGAACAGAACAGGAGAAAGTGTGTGTGGAGACAGTGTGTGTGAGTGTGTATGTGTGTGTGTGTGTGTGTGTGTGTGTGTGTGTGTGTGTGTGTGTGTGTGTGTGCGCGCGCTTGTGCTCCAGGACCTCATTATACGTGATATAAACTAATTATTAAAACTACATACATTCATTAACATTTAACAGTAATGGAATACATTTCTGTGATTAAAAATGAACTTGAGTAAGACTATAAGTATGGCCAGTTAAACCTCTTAAAAGTACTTAAAAAAAGTTACTCAATTAAATGTAATGAAGTAAATGTAGCACGTTTCTACCCACCTCTGCTTTCAGTTTAGTGTTTAGTAATTTTAGCGTCAAGGAATTTTCAAAGCATTGCTTGGATATTTATGACCGACTGATTTGTTAGTGTCAAAATTGTTAGAGGATATACTTAATCGCAAAGATATTCAAATGACGTATGTTTAGAAATCCTGCACTTTACTTTTATGTATGTTTTCTATTTTAACTTAACATTCATTAGCCTAGTTCATTCATTGTTTAGTATTCAAACTATTTGTGAGCTTGTTGATATTTAGTTTATTATTTTTTTGTTTGCTTATACAGTATGTATTTATTTCGTTTGTGTTATATTTGGTCCCTACTGTGCAAAATTAAAAAAAGAAATAAATAGTCAAAATTGTTTAAACTGTGGATTTAGCATTGTGGACATCCCAAGTGAGTGTGTGGGATGCATGCATGGGCCTCTCAGATGACATTCCCAGGCTGAAAATCCTGGCCTGGTGTCTACATACTTATGGCCATATAGTGTACAACATTAACGTCATTTTATGAAAGAAATATACCTTTACACTTCATCGGCATCATCCAAATCAGTCTGTCTCACTCTCATCACTTGAGGTAGATTTCACTCGTGGCATTTGACAAACACAAACCTCATCGTCGGTCTTCACTCGAATGATTACTGTTTGCTCGGTGAAATAATTGCTGATTAATACAGAAAGAATTTTTTTTCGAGCTGGTATTTCTGATTAGCATTCAACCATTACAACTTTATTCACTGCCGTCGATACAGTGTAAGCGACAGATCATTTGACAGCTCGTTAGACTGTACACAAATATAATTTATTAGGCTTATGTCTGCTTCGATCCAGAAATTTGATAAAAGCATGACATTCAATGCATGAGGAAATCATTTAACAGCCATATTCAGAGTTGTGGACTACACATATACAGTAATTGATATAATGTAAATGCCACATCCAGAAAATTGACTTGTGTAACCCAAATCTGAACACAAGTAACTTTCCAAGCATAATATTGACGTAACATGAAATAAAGTCACCAACTCTGAAGACAGTGCTTAGTTATTTAACTAGCATTTAAAACACATTCTGACCATTTTTAAGCCTAGGTTTTTTAAACTGTCTCCTTATTTACATAACATAATCCTGTAGGCAGTAAAAGTATATATATATAAAAAAAAAATTTTCTTCACGCATTTGTCTTTTTTTTTTTTTCCAGAAATCAGCCATCTGATGTGTTTCACAGACCACCACACATATACATGAGTGTATGCATTCTATAATAGCGTCTGTGTTAAGTTAAAATCAACACTTTATAACATTAATTATACAAATTAAGTAAATTAAATGGCTTATCAGTGAACACTATTGTTAACAATTTTAGAAATAACATAACGATTTTTCTCTTATCACATTATGAGAAGAAAAAATGGACAAAGTATTAGTCCTTTAACCATGGTTTGGTTGCAGGGAGCTTGCTGGACTAATCTCAACACAGCAGTGGCATTTTCGTGCTTAAAAAGTCAGCCCTGTATTTAAGTTTTTTTCTGGTTAAAATGCATGCAGCCATCACTGCAAAGAACCCTGAGTGTTCTTCCATTCAGATTCAGCCATTGATCGAGTTTCATAATGAAAATGGTCTGCGAGACCCTATCGACTTTCTGTCTCGCTGTCAATTCACGTTACATTTTATTCGTTCTGCAATGTGGGCTACTAAGAGTCCTCTGGATTCACAGGTCTAATAGAATCAGTGCAGAACAGTGGTTAGAAGAAAGGCATAAGGCTGGCTGCAGGATATTGAGCCTGGTTTATTATAGTATTATCTATATTGACGGTGTAATTTCGACCAAGACTAGGATGAATCTGTTTCCATACCTTAACCTTGTATCAGTGAGGACACTAGGTTTAAACAGCACCTCTTGATCTATACAGCTGATCTCATTTCAACTGCGCAGTGATGTTAAATGTAATATCCGACATTTACATTATGTGAGAGGATGAAGAGGACGAGGTCTGCAAATCATTTCAGTAATAACACAGTCCCCGTCTTACAATATGCTATTTGGTTAGATGTTGTAGTTTTTCTGCCAGGGTTTAGCTGATGATATTAAGTCCTCTGTATTTATCAGGTGAGTGTCATCACATGGGCCGCATTCACAGTTAACAGTTACATGTGGAAAGTTACTTGTATTCAGAGTACACACCTCTGTTTTAGTCAATCTCCATGCTGCCTATAACGCTTGCACAACTTCTAACATGCATCTGTATTTCTGTCCATACAGGATTTCCAGAGTTATTTTGCGATTGTTGAGGCCAAAAATGCTTGATTTTGCGGCGTTATTTTGTTCTTCCAAAATTCGGGATGCAACTTGCATAGTTTTTTTGTGCTTATTTACAGAAAACTACTTGAATTGGCAAAATTGTAATTGCACAGAATTGTTTTGCACGGTCTTTTGCAGTGATGTTTATTACTAAATGAGACCTTTTAGCTGTACTCATGTTCGACGCATGTGAATCGAAGAGGGCTTTGGCTGAATGCACACTGTGATCACGTCACATGACGTATCTTGGCCTAAATCGTCGGACATTCTGCGATAATTTTGAAAAATGGCAGTTTCCTTGATTTTGCATTCATTTCTGCAATTCCTGGAGGGACTGGTATTTACTTCTGAAGTCTGAATATCAATGTGTGAAATTTCCGTATTAAATCCTCACTAAGTACGCATAACTCAACTCTGAATACAGCCCTAGATGTTTAGACTTACTGCCGTTGCTTATCTACAATATGTCAGTCTGGGTATTTTTCTGTTTTTCCTCTAATACACCAAAGGTGCGAATAAGCTTAATTTTTTGTTCAGTATCATTCGGTTACAGCAAACTCATGTTGTAATATAGCTTTATAATTTCATCAAAGAGATTAAAGTGCCAACAACTGTAGTTGTGACTGTCCAAAACTGTCTTAAAGTGGTTTAAGAGTCATTAGGGGGACGGGGAACTTGAATATAATATAATAGTAACAACAATAAAACAAAGAAAAAAAAATGCACATACTTTAAAGGGTGCTGATATTTTTAGCCTATTTTCTGCTGTGTTTTAACTCATTTGTTATTTGAGCTTTGGCTTTTTTGATTTATAGCTGTAATATACTTCTGTGTGTCTATGTGTATGTGTGTGTCTGTGTGTGTGTGTGTGTGTGTGTGTGTGTGTGAAAGAGAGCACTATTTTTATTAATCTCTGAGTTTTGCGTTTTGTTACTCTTTTTCTGCTGTAAAAGTTAAATTACTAGAGTTAATTCTTAGAGTTACCACAATGCAGACCAGGGGAGAGTGTTGAGATTCCAGGTGCATGAGTTTGTTGGGCAAACAGCAGTTCAGAAGATCTGGTGAAACTAATATCTGAATCATCACGGTCCAGTAAACATCCCAGTTCCATGTAGAGATCTCATGGAAAAATGTGTACGACAAATAAACTATCCATTTTGATACACAAAAGGGCATATGCACACTATGGGATAACAAGGTTCAGACATCCAGAGGTAATGACATGACTTTGCAAAGATTGATGTTTAAAATCGATGAAATGTTAATGAGTTACATCGGGCGCATGTATAATTATTGAAGCATGAACATGATCTAAGGTAAGAAAAACAAACATGTAGGACAAAGTGCTGGTCATGATAGTGATGGACGATATGATCTCTTACTTTAACTGCGGCTGCATACAGTTAACCCACAGCTCCTCATCTCAAAAGCCTCCTCATGCCCACAGTTACACCAATTCTACATTTATTCTGATAATAGATCTAATCTAATCTGGTTAGTTAGCCCATACTAACTAGAACTGGGCAGTGTTGTTATGGTTACCATGTGTGTCGTGCTAGGTGCCTTTTTTCCATACCAGCACAAAAAGGTGGCCCATCTAGCACTATATCAGGAAAGGAAACAAACCGCCTATAAAGCCTAAAAAACAAAAAGCTATGGGAATCCCCCAGACTGGAAAGCTCTCCCACTGTTCATGAACAAATCTGACAGGTTCATGACATCAATGTTGACTCAAGAACTCCGGGGTAAGCAAGACCTGTGGGTTATTACTCAGGAAAACAGGCTCACATGGCTTTATGCTTTGGCCCATGTCTGAAGGCAATGCAGCGTGAGATGTGGTGCCAATCAAATGATGGATCAAAGGTAGTTATGAAATTCCCCCACTCAGTTCACACCCTGTTTACAATGCGCAGATATTCAGTAGTAAAGGGCCAAGCTGGCTAGCAGTGCTTGAAGCACCAAACACCAGTCCTGAGAGAGACATTTTCCCCTTTATAATAATGACACTTGGACCAATGTGTGTGAGGAGACCTGGAAGTAACCAGCACATAAAATACTCTGTACAAGAGGTTTTTATGACAGCTGCAAGGACTCCTGTGAGAAGAGGATAGATTTTCCAAAAGGGACAGGTAGATTTTCCAAAAGGGACACTTTCGGAAAATGACCTCAAAGAGAAATGTCAAAACTACATTTTCACTATTTTGCATGTGTTATGAATGTGCTAGTACTTTGTTTATCATGGCTGCTGACAAGGTTGTTACTTTGTGGTCTGCAAATTCATATTTGATAATTTGTTTGAGATTTAATTTTGCTGTTCCATTAAACAGACTAGGAAACTATTGTAAAGGCCATGCTCTAACAGGCAATGCTGCAAAACGAAGGAAAAACTGAACAGATGACAGGAAAAAAAAATCTAATCAATTTCTGACAAGAGAGAACATTTGGAGTTTGAATAGAAAACAGAGTAAAAAGAAAATAAAAACAACAACTTTGCAACAAAGGTGGACCTATCAGTACCTAGGCGCCCATAAGATTTTGTATCAGGGCTGTTAGTTTTTTATTCATAGTTGTCTGGTGGACAAGTAGACTCAATAAGCTAGCTGTCACCAGAGTTATTTTCTTCTCTCATTCAACAATCAAAGAAAGAAAAAACCCTACTGGCTTTTACTAAACAAACGTTTGACAGACGATCTCTTCAGAATCAGGCGCCCGTAGATCAAAACCGAGCAAAATAAATTGCAACATGAAGCTGTCATAGAACTCTCCAGATAACACAACATTCAGTCACCTCACAGTTAAATATGTTGAGGAAAAAAATAAAGATGCTAGCCTGGCCTGAATAATATCTTTTATATGTGATATAAAGAGAAAACGCCATGGCTCAAACAATGTAATATTTCATACACTTTCTAGATAAAGGATAATGACCATGGCAGAGTCATCGCCATTGCAGGAATTTATATACTTTTCGTTTGTGTTCGCTTGCTTGGCAATTAGCCACCACTTTTTTTTTAGCCTAGACAATTTGGTTTCTTGGCAAACAACACATGGGACTGTTGCCATGGAAACACACCAACCCAACCAGGGCAATCTTTTCAGATCTCTACAAATGGGCTACGCCATGCTGACAGGTTGGACACATTCTCAGGGAAGGTTACATGCTGGGCAAAGACATTAGTAAAAAAAAAAAAAATTACCCCATCACAAGGTTAGCTTGAATTAATTAATTTTGAGCATAAAACATATTCAACAGCATTAGGGAATAGAGTTAAAAGTCATCTGGTTTGCATTGTTCTTATATGCAGTAAACCACAAGTTACAACCAACAAAATGGATTGCCAATGAATCTCTGTAAAAAATACATCCAGTAGGAATTTCATAACCTGAAGTTCTCTTTCATTCTGTGATATCCATGCCACATGAAAAAAAGCTACTGGGTGGTGAAAACTGATGGAAAGAGTACAAAACCTACTGTACCGACTTGAATAAAAGTACTGCTAATGTAAGAATAATTCACTTGAGTAAAAGTAAAAGTAATGATCAAGAAATCAACTAAATAATTAGTCTGGAAAAAAAAAATACTTGGTTAATTACTTGCATTTTTAAATGTCTATAACTGACACAACTATTCCAAAAATGTTGTATATCTGAGGAATGCATTTTTGAACAACTATATTAACTAAGTGAGCTATGCTGAAGTGAACACCACCTCCATTATCAACAGTATATAAAGAAAGATAACATTAGCTGGTTACCTAACTTAGCCAAATGCTGTTGGGGTTTCACTAGCTTGCTATGTTCTTTAGCTAGCTAGCTCATGTTAATGTATACTTAATTTATTATTATTATTATTTTTTAGCTTTGTAGTTAACTAATTAGCAAAGTAACCTCTTACATATATTATCTTGAGTGTTACCTATAGGCTGTAGCAGCTCTTAGATATAATATATTTAACACAACATGCAATTGCTACTGAACATCTGAGTGACATCTTAAGTTTAATACAGAGCTATACTGCAAAACATGAAAAGATCTGGCTAGCTAGACCAGCTCACTCAGCTAGCTAATGCCTTACATAGCATGTTTCCACAGGTTGGATGTTGAACTGTGAAATGCTGACATCTCCACAGGGATTTGGCTCACATAATCTGCAGATCATTAGCATGCTGTTTCCATTAAAGGATTTAAAACTGAAGATACCTGAGAAATTGCTTATCTATCCACTCTGTCTCAGACATTGCTGCTGCTGACGAAGCATTTGCTTCCTGAAGTTTAGACTGTTGAAAGGCTTTATTTTGATTGGGTCTTGAAATGAAATTATTTAAAATGTTCATCTGCTAAATGTAGAGCTTAATTCTTTTAATTTAATGATTAATTTAATGATACTCAAAAAAGAACCGCTGTAGTGAACCATGTATATGTACCAAGGACTGTAACCAGAGTACATACAGTTCATTACTTTCCACCCTTGGTTGTTACAGGCTGAAAGATCAATCTGAGTAAAGCTCACGTATGTGATATCTGATCTGATTGAGATTAGATCAACTCTAATGTATGTGGCTGGCTGTTGTTGAGGTTGAAGATGAACTTTGATCACTTTGTGAGGCTCATAATATCACACCATCTGTTGTCTTCAGAACAGTACTACATTTGGTTTAAAGAGGAATGAATTTGTGTGATGCTCTGTGGAAACCCTTTTGACATTTTGACATTTTCTACTACATATAGTTCTGAAAAGGTTTACTGACACTAATACTTTTGGTACACATCACAAATCAACATGAACGGGAGCTCTATGCGTTCTTCCAAGTTCCAGGATCATGTCAGCATTAAACCAGATTAATGACCTCTATAGAGAAGATGAATTACCGGCTAATAGATCTGCTTTGGGAATTGGCAAACTCTCTAAAGGGCTAGTTGCATTTAGAAAGCTTGCCTTGCAGAATAGAGCAGGATTAGGTTTCTTTATTGCAGCTTCCTTATAGAGTGGAACCTGTCCAGTTATTGAGTGCTTTTTCTAAATTCTCATTCAAATGACAAGAAATTGAAACATGCTAAATACCTCACATGAGGCACACAGCACAAAAAGAGATGGTTTGATTGGATAACTAATCCATTAGGAAATTTGGGTTTGATCATTCTTGTAATCCTGACCAAAGTAATGCAGTGGGCCCCCCCCCCCCCCATCTTCCAGTTGCCTGTTATGCACTTCTTGCCACATAAAGGAGAAACTAGTAGGAAAATTGTATTATCTTAAACCACAATATGCATCAGGATGGATCTTGTGACCATACGAGACTTCAGTTAACCATTTATTATGATTTTCCTTTCATTAATTATTTTCATGTTCTTTTATTTTATCTTATACACACACGCACACTCTTAGACATCTGCTACGCTACATGATTTTTCATTTTGTCCATCTGGAGAAATGTTTGAGATTTTATAAAGATATAATAGTACAACAGTATTTCTCGATCAATGAGGGTTCAATGTAGAGCCCATTTTGGAAGCAAAGAACCCTGACTAGAAGAACCCTTAGGACATAGAAACCCTTTTTTCCAAGAGTGTAGAGTACTGTTTTTTTTAAAAAAAAATTTAAATCCCTATACTCTTCCACTATCCAAGAAAAGATACTTTAATTATGTAGCAATGTTAATGCTGTTAATTAAATTCATCCATTTATTTTTTATTTATTTATCCATTTTATTTATCCATTTTTTCTTGCCATTCAGTCATTCATTTATTCATTTGTTTAGTTTTATTTATATACCATTAGTCTTAGTGATCACTAGTTAGTAACATACAGTATTATCAAATTGATGTTTGTTAGAAATTGTTGGTTTGTTGAAAGTATAAATCTAAATCCATGATGTGAGAACTTTTATGGGAAATTAATCAATGATGTTTTGGTGCGATGTTACCTGATATGAAGTTGAGTTACTATTACCACCCATAGTTGATTCTTTTCCAGAAACTGCACATCCCAAAGTTTTTATTGCTCTTGTACCACATTTTTATTTCATTAAAGATCAACACTTTACTTTTTATCCATTTGTAGCTAACTTTTAATAAGACTTTCCCATGTCAGAAAACTTAAAGTTACAACTTTACTTTAAGTGTTGACACTGGAGACTCCTTCTAAAAATGAAGAATAAGTATCAATTCACAGACAACCTCACCATATTAATGATTACACATCTGTTTAAATCCATTTATGTGCAGTGCCCACCCTCCAAGTTTCTGTGTAAGTTGTCACTATAGAATAAAATAACATCTGAGAACATTATTATCTGCATTAACATAATCATGTGATTTGAATTACAACCAAACTACTGTTAACACCTCTGTTATAGCAAATTAATCAACACCTTCTGTCCGATCAGAAATGAGAATTTACAGTGCTGTGTTATAAATCTTGGTAACTCGATCTAACCCGTTTCAGCACATTTTGTGTGCACTGATGGTCATAAAAATACTAAGAACTTATAATACTACAATTTAAGCCTATTTTTTGAGCTTGTGTCATGATCACAAAACAAAAGTGTAAGTTACAAAAGCACATCTTCTAAAATAAGTAGCAGCTACTGGCTTTAATGGTGCACAGATGTCTTATTTTCCTTCTTACAGACTTCTCATCTGGCTGTTTTTCTTTTGCTCTATTGAAAGGCAGCTGCAAAAATAGCTTTTTCTACAGAATCATTCAATTACATGCAGTGAATAAAGTGGTATTGAATAAAATAAATAAGGCTAAAAATTCTAATACCTATCATTAACTCTGCATTAATATTATAAAGCCATTAGGGTTGAGCCATATGACATAGTGTCTCATCATACGCATAAAACTATTATACATACACATAAGATCACAGTTATTCAAAGACAGATAGGACAGATAGAACACTATTCGAGAGTATTTTTTGAGAATATACTTTGATGGGACAATGTTTGCGTAGGCTATCTACTTCTAGTTTCTCCACGACAGGCATTTTAAAAAAATTTGTGATAGAAAAAGTAATTCACGTCATTCATGTTTATTACACATGCTATTGTGTATCATGTGCACCTACTTAATAACTACAGGGTGTCCTAAAAGTCTCCATACACATAGGGGAAATTAACACTTTTTAGCAAAATGTCTTCCAATATTTTTCATACAAAAAAATATCATTTTGAAATCAGTCTGATGGCCGAATCAGGAAGCTGTCACAAGGTTGCAATGTCCTTTAACAGGAAACATGGCAATCACATCACACATGACACTGTTGCTAAACTTATTAACAAATTCAAAAAGACTGGAAGTGTTGCGGACAAACTGAGAAGTGGACGTCCACGAACATCCACTGATGAAGGCACAACTGACGTAGTGCTGGCAAACACAGTCCCCTATATATGGAGACTTTTGGGACACCTTGTATAATGATGTGTTATGAAAGTTTTAGTAAAGAGGGCTTAAAGAAATGTAGCCCCAATGCACACAAAATCTAGGAAGTTTCCACATCTAACATGCTACATGAATCTACAGGCTGGGTTAGAAAGAAATTAGCCCCAGACTGTACTTTATATCATTCTGTGTATTTTTATACTTACTACTATTGGTGGTTCTGTTGTTCTTTGTTCTATAAAACTAAAAAAAAAATAATTAAAATAAAAATCCACGTTATACATATAATTCAATGCAGATGTCAATTTTTTTAAACACACACACACACACACACACACACATATATATACATATATATATATATATATATATATATATATATATATATATATATGTATATATATATATATATATATATATATATATATATATATATATATATATATATATATATATATATATATATCTTCCTACAAACAGAGGGAAGACTAACTAACATCTCTATCTCTTGTGAGCTGCTTTTGTCTTTTTCGTTTACAGAACTAGATTTTATATATCAAAATTTTAAAACTAAACTTGAACACAAAATGGTTCATTTTAACTTGTACAGTGAATATTTTCCATCCCATGGACCATAAAATGAGATTGTTAGTCCACTGGCTCCAAAATCATTGTTGACTGGTACTAAATACAAATCTTTCAGGTAATCTGATATGGACTAATCTTGTCAAATATTTTTTTTTTTCAGATATGTGATAAATATAGCGAGCAAGAGAGAACAAGATGCAGGAGTTTGCAGCTGGGGACAACACATTTTTCTTCCAGAAATCTTATGTAAAAACGGCCCGTTTAACTCCCCAGTGGTTGTCAATGGAAGTGTTCACACCCAGGTGTAAAACGCGTGGCATCAAAACATCCAATTTTTTTAATGTCGAATGGTTCGTTTTTTTTTTTTTTTTTTGACGCTCCATGTTAAAAACTGGCCGACCAATGAGATTCGATGAGCAGCTGAAGTTACATAAAAGTATGACTTGATGGCGCTCAAGTACAACACTCTCTTGCTGACGAAGAAGAAGAAGAAGCCAGCACACACCAGTTTAGTGAGAGAGTGCATAAGTGACATACCCGAAATAAAATGCTCACTGCTAATAAATACTTCTGCCTACACACATAAACAAGGTATCCTTTGAAAGCACCAGATTCTGAAATGCAAGTATATTCTGTGATGCATTTAATTATTTCATTATGTTGTTTTCTACAATAAATAGCATAATTTGTTTCTTTGTCTCATACCTACAAATGATAATCTGCTGATTGATAGCACATGGCATATATAGTATTCTATATATGCATATAAGTATTCTTGGCCTCTTATTCAAACAGCTAAGAGCCCCATTATTGAGTCGTTGTATTATCATAGTGACCACAAAAAAGACTATTCATAGTCAACACTTCATCAATTTGCAGGAACTTTAACATTTTTGGGAACAACAATAGTTGCCTTATACCCACCCCCTCCCAAAAAAAAATTTGATAAAAAAAACTAGCATAATTTGGGTCTTCCCATAAGTACGTGAATGATATTGCTGTGACTTTGAATTCATTCCAATAATTACTTATCTAAAAAGAGTATATTGTTTAAAATGAGAACTTTAAGGATTTAGCTTTAAAGAAGTATTTGTTGCAGTGGCCAAATCACCAAATATATGATTGATGTGATATGCAAATGTGCATACGTGCTTTAGCGAGTTCGCCAAAAGTGTGTAAACGGGTTAAAGATGTAAATACTGTCTCTATTCTTCCTCTCAGTGATTAGCGGTTGACAGAAACGGAAAGTTGTGCAGCGTCACCTTATGTACCAGGGTATTTCTGCTTTTCAATAAGCGCCAGCTACTGTCAGGAAGTTAATTCCTTTCATTTACACTTTCATTCAGCGCATCACCCGCATTTAACACCTGGGTGTGAACAAAAAAAAACACGTGGAAAAACGAACCATTAAATGCACAGCAAAAAAAACGTTCCGGTGTGAATGGTCCCTTAGTCTGTTAACAGTAAGCTTTGGTTGCTAACCAACATACAGACAAAGATTAGGGTATGCTATGGACAGAACAATGGGTTACATTTCAGACCCAATATTGGCAAGTACTGTGTTTACTTTGTTTTGTTTTAGCTCCCTCAATGAAAATAGTTCCCAAAGAAGCTACAGCTGGATAAAGCGTTGTGTGTTGCCATGCAACGCACAGAACAAATGATAGCCCATAGTAAGTGTATTAATGGTTCCAATGCAATGAACTACTGCTAGAATTGGAACTTTATGCCGTGAACACAGACAAGTGGAGTGATACAAGCAGTGAAATGTACCAGCGGTGTTATACTAAATATCAGCATTTCTGGAACACTGCTTGTCCAATCAAATTAGTGGAGTGGAACTAACTATTGTACAATTGGTTTAAAACCTGACACATTAATGCAGACATCAATTATTTTGATTCGGTCATAGGTGTGCTTATATATCGAGGGTTTTTGTAGGGAAACCTGATCTAAAATTTTCCACTGGATTTATAAAAGTTTCAGAAATGCTGATTTTCTTTGTACTAGCCTATGTATGTGGTCATCCATAAAGTGCAAAGCCTGTTCCCCATACAGCTTATTTGCATTTAGTGATGCCCACAAAACTCCATAAAAGGTCAAGCGCACAGAGGGCTGGGAATACAAAATGGCTACTAAATGGAGAAAGTAAAGGCAGAAGTGGAAGTTGTTTTGACTCTCTTCTATGCCATTAAAATATTTTGCAGCAGAGCAGCACTTTAAAAGGTCAAAATTACAGAAAAAAATACAGAATTAGGTGTGAATTAAGTTAGGTGACAGGAAAATGGTTTGACATGAAAATGGAGGAGCAAAAAAAGATGGTACACTGTATCCAGTTGATCGTGTGCACCAAGCACATTACACATGGAAACTACTATTTGAAAATAGTTTTAAGTGTCTTGGTCAAAGTGCTAGAAGTGTTGCAGAGCATTAAAGGAAGATGCAATGGCAAATGGAACCGATTTATAAGCCAGACTTCATCCTCCAAAAAACAAACAAACGAGTCTTTAAAAAACCTTGCTCTCATAAGCATAGCATGCAGTTCTAAATCTTCCATCAGCTGAGGTGTTTGTTTACAGCTTACGATTATGCGCAGACTCTATCCTCCGTTTATACAGCAGCATTTCTTTGGTAATAATTGAATTATTAGTTTTGTTTGTCTTAATTTATGAATTTGTGTTGTCTTGCTTTCTTCCATCCATCCATCCATCTATCTATCCATCCATCCATCCATTGTGGTCGTGGGGAGCCTGGAGCCTATCCCAAGGGACTCGGGGCATGAGGCAGAGAACACCGTGGATCGGGTGCCATTCCATTACAAGTCACAATCGCACACACACAGACAATTTTGAAATGTCAATCAGCCTACAGCACATGTCTTTGGACATGGGGAGGAAACTGGAGTACCCAGAGGAAACCCCCAAAGCATGTGGAAAACATGCAGTCTGCACACACAGGTGGGAGGTGGGAATCAAACCCCCAACTCTGGAGGTGCATGGCAAACATGCTAACCACTAAGCCACTAAGCCCTGTCTCATTTCTTTATTTTTCATATTCATTAATTAATGCCAATAATAATACATGACTGGGTTGTGCCAAATTTTCACCAAAAGGTATTCTTAATGGTATTCTTAATCCACGAGTCCATTCTACTGACGAACAACTTTCGGTCATTGGCTGGACTAGACTAAAAGAGTTCTTTGAGATTTGTAACAAGTACTTTGAAGGTCTAAATAAAAATGGTAAGTAGCTTTATTTTTCTTTGAAATGTACTTAAGTACTAGTACATGTATTCAGTTTCAGTAGCATGCAATTAAGTTATACTGTAAATACCCAAAACAATAATACATGGAGCAAAAGTAAAAGTATTGTAATGAAGTATAGTTATATACAGTAAGTAATTTCCACTGCTGTGTAGAAAGGTGGTGAAAATCAGAGGAAGGTAGTGAAAGAAATTAAAAGAGAGAGCAAGAGAAATTAGTCACTTATTCAATATGATTTATGCCTCACTGTCTAAGTGCTTGTCTGGTTAAGTCCATAACGTACATTAATTACACAAAATTTAGATCCATTTTGATACCTTTTATAATTAAACCATGCATGATTTGCCTAGGCTGGCCATCCTCCCAGAGTATGGTTGATGTGATTGAATTTTTAAGCTCCTCTATTCTATTCCTCTCTTCACCGTGTTCAGAGAAGCATATTTCATATTTCCAATGTTAAACGGATTTCTGGACCTTTTAATACACAGCTATGTTTAATCTTGTCTGCTTTTCCTTAAGCACATTCTCGGAATGGACATTAAGCTTTAGAACGAAGCGATACTTTGAAAAATAGGTTAAGAGGAGTTAAGTGCCTGCCAGTCACACATATGACAATTCAACAGAGATGGACTGAAATTGACTTCCTCTATGAAATAGCAGGAATTTTGGGAGTCTGGTCATCTTGTTAGATTTTTCTAATGAATGGCCATACTGCCAAAGCAGACAGTTAAAGCTCTGAGAATTTATTTATGTCAAGGGATGGCTGAGGATTCTGGATAAAGCAGGTTTGACCTAAGGACTTAAATCAGTAAATCACTAAGAGCCTAATTGGCCTGCAGGCATCAATGAAATGCCAAATAACTTGAAGTGAACTGCACCCAAGTGGAGGACAGATAATGTGCTTAATGAAAATCTTCCTGACTTCTGCATTTTGTAGCTTAAATTTAATTAGCCTATGTGTAATTATTTGTAATGCACTATATGTGAATGAGAAAGGAAGAGAGAAGAAAAATTTGCCTCTCAGTGTCTAAAAACCTCACTGAAACCTGCATTTTATTCAATTAGAATTGTTTTGGTACTTAATATAAAAATGGTATACTTAAGTACCCTGAAATATTGAAATGCAACATGCTGCCCTGAGCATAGAATATAATGGTAGGAGGTTTTATCTTTCTTGTTAGGATATTTATGCCTAGTGGCAGTTTGCCTGTAGTGGCAAGTGGGGCAGAGCACCACCATATACACTCACTGGCCACTTTATTAGGAATGCATGTACAATTGAACATTCATTCAATTATCCAATCAACCAATCATGTTGGAGCCGTGCAATGTATAAAACCATGCAGATACAAAACAAGAACTTCAGTTGCTCAGTGTTCACATCAAACATCAGAATGGGGGAAAAATAGGAGTGACATGGTTACTGGTGCCAAATTGGTTGAATTAGGTATTCCAGAAACTCAAATGACTACTCTTTTCAACCGTGCTGAGCAGAAAATTATCTCAGAATGCACAACACATTGAACCTTGAAGCTGATAGGCTATAACAGCTGAAGTCCATTTCAAGTTCCATTCCTTTCAGCCAAAAAAAGGAATCTGAGGTGACAGTGAGCACAAGCCCACCAAAACTGAACAGCTGAAGATTGGAAAAATACCCATCTTCTTTCAATATTCAGGCAAAGGCAAAACTCATAGTAAGCACCACTTGTATTGCACCACTTTTTGCCAAAAGTGCATAAGAATGAATTAAGCCAAGAAGTCATATTATCTCCTCAAAGCAGTATTGATGATAATTAATAATGAATTAAGGAACATACTAATTAGGTCGACATCAGGAGTGAGTCATTAAAATACAACAACAGTCTGTTAGAGGCATTCATGCATTATCATTTCAATGCAATAAATAGAAGCACACTATTAAAAAAAGAAGATGCAAATGGGAATGAGCATAACGACAACAACAACAACAACAACAACAACAACAACAATAATAATAATAATAATAATAATAATAATAATGTTTTAATGAATAGTAAGTACCCACCAAATAAAATGAATAAGTTTCTAGAGATTTATATATTTATTTTGGAGATTTTTGGATTCTACTGCAGTCATATTCTACTTTGGCGATTGTATATTTCGAAAACCTTTTTACAATATCACCTACAGGCACATGGATGTGCTTTGGTAGCATTTTGATTTCACACTGAGGTTTCTGGGGTCCTGCACTGGTATTGTGCATGTACTTTATGTCTTGGTTTATTACATTGTGCTCTCAGTTGGATTGGCTCGATATACTCTCACACCCTTAGATTGCTTTTTCCGGGTAATGTTTGTGCAATGTATACATCTCCAACAGAGCGAGTCTCGCTCCTCTGTCCTTCTATTCTGCTTCTATTACCCATTTCATACTTTTTTTCTCCCTTTACCCATATGGTGTCTCTCAGTCCAACAAGAATTGTGCTGACCCCCCTGTTTGTTTGTTTTTTCACACAGGTCCTAGAAAGTTCCATTATGCTCTGATGATAGCAGAGAAATGGCATTTGAAATGGGTTTAGCCTTTAGCTGTGAGCCTTTAAGAACAAGTACAAGTACATGCACATACCGTACCTGATTCTGTTTATTTGTCAATTCTATGTTAAAAATTCATTGGTAAAGTTACAGTGCTGAAACAGCATTTATTTAATTCCCAGATGCTTTTATTCATCAAGTGAGTGGAACACAACCCAAGCATTTAGAGCCTTATTTAGAACTAGTGACTTACAAGTTTTGTCTATTTTTAGGTGGGGAAAGTTGTGAGTAGTTAGATTTGGGTTACACAGCTGCTTAAGTTCATTTTCTAAGTGCGCCAAGAATCAAAATCATTCCAGATGTTTACAAGTTTTAAAACAAACAATCCAAAGTTGCAGTAGACTCCTAAGGGGCTGTGTGAGAATATATTTCTTGAGACAATGCTGTATCCCAAGTATAAAAAAAACAAAACAATTAAATCTATTATAATTTAATCCATATTTAAAATTTACTCACCAAATTACCATGGACATAATGAGATTTCTTCATGGACCAATATAAAGTATGCTCACACTTGCAGAGGAGATGTTAATGTAGGGTCACCAGATTGAACTGACACGTCGAGCCAATCATAGTTTAAAATCTGCTGAATTGCTTATAGACCTTCTCAAACTACAACCAAATCTAAACTACATAATATAAAGTATCAGCACAATGAAATTACAACCCCAATTCAGAAAAAGTTGGAACAGTATGAAAAATGCTACTAAGAAAATGTTCCAAAAAAAAGAGGAGTGATTTGTAAATGTACTTTGACTTGTATTTAAACAAAAATGTATAAAGACAGTGTATTTGATGTTTTACCTAATCAACTGCATAGTTTTTTTTTTTTTTTGAAGATAAACGTTTATATTGAAATTGATGCATGCGAAAAAAACGTTCCAAAAAAGTTGGGACAAGGGCAATTTAGGACTAATAGCGATGTGACAAGAAGGTGATGTGAAACAGGTGAGGCAATCGTCTAATCATAGTATATAAGAAGACTCGAAAAAAGGCCTAGTCCTTCATGAGCAAGGATGGGTCGAGGCTCGTCAATCTGCCAACAGATGCTTCAGCGAATAATCCAACACTTTGAGAAAAACATTCCCAAAGACAAATCAGTAGGATTTGGAGCATTTCACCTTCTACAGTGCACAATATAATTAAAAGATTAGTGGAATCCGGTCAAATCTCAGTGCGCAAAGGGCAAGGTCGAAAATCACTTCTGAATGTGCGTGATCTCCGAGCTCTCAGACGTCTTAAAAACCGTCATGAGTCTTTAAATGATATCCTGACATGGGTTCGGGAATACTTTGGTAAACTTTTGTCAGTCAACACCATTTGCTGCTGCATCCACAGATGCAAGTTAAGGCATTACTACACAAAGCAGAATCCATACATCAACACTGTCCAGAAGCGCCGCCAACTTCTCTGGGCTCAGCCTCATCTGAGATGGACAGTAGCCCAGTGGAATGGTGTGCTTTGGTCTGACGAGTCGACATTTCAAATAGTTTTTGGACAAAACAGCCGTCATGTTCGCTGGGCCAAAGAGGAAAAGGACCATCCAAGCTGTTATCAGCGTCAGGTCTAAAAGCCAGTGTCTGTCATGGTATGGGGGTGTATCAGTGCCCATGACATGAGTAACTTGCACATTTGTGAGGGCAGCATCAATGCAGAAAGATACATACACATTTTGGAGCAACATATGCCGCCATCCAGAGCAGGACAACGAGAAACACATTTTGCCCAGATTACAAGCGCATGGTTGCGTAAGCAGAGCATGCAAGTGCTAGCATGGCCTGCCTGCAGTCCTGATCTGTCTCTGATTGAGAATGTGTGGCACATTATGAGACACAAAATAAGGCAACGAAGGCCCCATACAGTTGCACAGCTAAAGAAATGCATAATGGATGAATGGAGGAAAATTCCGCTTGCTAAACTTAACCAAGTAGTGTCTTCACTCAACGCCCAAACGCTTTATAAGTGTTATTAAAAGAAAAGGTGATGTTACACAATGGTAAACAGTCGACTGTCCCAACCTTGTTGGAGTGTGTTGCAGTCATCAGATTTAAAATTAGTGTATATTTTCAAAAATAAATTAAATTCACAAAGTAAAACATCAGATAATGGGTTAATAATGTGTTTCATCAAATAATGTGTTAATAATGAGTACAGGGTGAATTGAATTTTCAAATGATTCTTTGTTTTATTGCAATTTCTATACTGTCCCAACTTTTTCGGAATTGGGGATGTAGTTTCTAGATCATTTAGATAAATAATAGACTACTTGTACTTTTATCAGGCAACCCAGACTGAAATGTACACTTTTCATCAAAAGGCTCTTCCTGTTTAGAGCTTTTAAATAATAAATAAATAAATAAATAAATCTCTGAGGAGGAAGAAACATTGAGAGGAACCAGACTCAGAAGGAACCCTCTTCCAGGTGACAGCGTTTAATAGGATTATAAATCTCTTTGTATACTATAAAGTTGAATGGTATTAAGTGTGTTGAAGGGATGAGCACAGTGCAGTCTGTGTGCTTAAAAAAGTAGTTCTTAGGTACAAGTCTACAGTATTCAGGTAAAATCAGCAGTTCTTGGGAAGCACAATTTTTAGTGTAACCATGTGAGACCACAGCAGCAGAAACTCCTGAGCTCGAGGTCACAATCTAGCACAATTTAGAGATTTCCCTGTTCAAAGATACCCATTATAAATATAAACTGATGAGCTGAATCAAGTGTCTTTGAGTAGGAGAAATTGAGTTGTTTTATTTAGTTCAGTATATGATCTTCAGAAAGCTGACCTCTTGAGTCCCTTCGTAGCACAAAAAATGAGAGGAAAATATTCAAGAGAGTAAAGAGGGCTGCTTTGCTGGAAGGAAGTTGAACATTTCATGCTTGACATTTTTCTTTGTAATCTGTTATAACTTGTAGTTTAGATTGAACAGTTATCTTCACGAGAAACCACATCTCTTTTTCCACCAACAGCCTCTGACATGGAAATCAGCCTCTCACATGGGGATCTACATTCACAGAAAAAGCAACAAGCAACCGTCATCTCAGTGCAACCCAGGAGATCATAGCTAAGGGAATCTGTTTACTTCTGTAACAGAATAAAACAGAAACCTTCAAAGCTTTCAAAATCTTTTGTACTCATTCCCTTTGTAATAAACCAGCTCAGTCTTCTTTGGGCTGTCATTAACACACACACACACACACACACACACACACACACACACACATAATGGTTGCAATAATGTTTGTAAAGAAAAAAAAATGCTTTAAGGAAACATACTTATGCTCAAAGTATTCTTGTCCAAGCTCAGTCTTTTACAGCACAGACTAAAAGTGCCAAGGAAGCTGTCTCTAGGCTTTGAAGTAGTTACTAATGAGGCTTTGAGACTGAAACTATTTCTAATAAAGCTATCTAGCAAAGTTCACAGCTGTACTTACTGACAAGATGACAGAATGAGAGCAAAAGATACACCACAACAGACTCCTAACTAACAAAACAACTTTTAGGTATGTGTGTTAACTGTGTAAACATCCTACAGATTATGCTTTATGCTTAAGTCATGACACAGGAAGAGATGACAATTTTGCTCATGTCAATAATTTTTTTTAATACATGTGAATTAACTGATTCTATTTAATGTCTTCAGTGAAGTGTAGAAATATCAAGACAGAGCATAAAAAAATTATAACTCATAACCACTGCATTATAACTCTAATGTAGGCTATAAAGGCCCACTTGACATGATCACATCACAACATATATCCATGAAAATCTTGTTTTCCTAATATGCCAATTTATGTGCCATTTATGATGTAATTTTCCTTCAAAAACCTTACAAACCCCAATAACTATACTCAGAATCAGAAATCTTAATTTCTCTACCCATAATTAAAATGTTGATTACTGTTGGATTTATATTAGATTTCACACCTAAAAACTTGATAAAACAATAAAGGAAAGATATTCCATCAATCTCTTGAGAGTGCCTTCACCAAGAAATAAATATTGCAATTCTAACATCAAAAGACTAGGTTTTATTATGTATGCAAATCTAGGCATATTTAATTACATGGCACCTCATTTGCATAAATAAATGTAAATAAATGTATAAAACGTAAATAAATGTAAAAAAAAAAAAAAAAAAAAGAGAGAGAGAAGGGGATGGTCTGTTACAACCCAGTCTTAATTAAGTGAGGTGTCATTTTCTTAAATCACATCACCATTCCGTGATGATCTGGGGGGTGGGGGGGGAGTGCTTGATTTGCTTTGCTGACTAAGACAACCATAAATTGTAATCATTCCATATGTGATATCAATTACAGGCTAGATCACTTTACACTCTGGATATAGAAATGCATGTAAAACAGGAGTGGCACATGACCATAGATTTTGGTGAGGCAGGGCAACGTTAGTAACAACATAGCCTCAAACAATTAAGTCAAGAAGCTATCATGATTTCTCCTTGCAGTCCTGTCATGCACATCATTGTTATTCAGTGTTCTCCTGATGGTGGACTCATGAACATTAACATTAGCCAATGCCTTTAATTGCTTAGAAGTTGCAGATTGTCTGTATTGTTTTTGTTGATCCATGTAATAATACTTGATACAGATAGGTAAAGCTGTGTATGGTCTGTGTCACTGTGGAATTGAAGCCATATTTGTTCAATATTTGACCCGGTGGCAGCAAATACAAAGAAAACAGAAAATGTAATATTTTTTAATATAATCACCAGGAATAATGATAATAAGTAAGATAATAAGTAAGAATTAAAACACTTAAGAGCATTCTTTGATCTTTCAAACTTTTTATTCAACCATAGTAGTACAGGATGATAATCAGTCTCAAACCATACAAAGTATGAGAACTGACACATTGTTCTCATCAACATTAACCCTCAAAGCGTGACAATTTCCTTTAGAGCCCCCAACATAGTGCCAATACACAGTTATTGAAGCTGGTGTGTCTTTTGGTGTTTGTTACGTGTTAGTGCACATGGTGTTTTAACAAGACAAAAGATTAACGCTAATTGGACAACAGGCTAACATGTCATTTTGAGTCCCACACAGACGCATGGGCTTCACTGCATTTTACACAAGAAAAAACTCAAACATTTCAACCTTTATTGGACAGAGCACTCTCTTGACACACTGCTTCTCCTTTTGATGACTTGTAAACCTCTCAAAGAGGCAGAACCTAATAACCACCTGCCAGTAAATCAGTAAATCAGGGAATTAACATGACTGACATGTTAAACTTAAACATATCAGCGCTAGTTGGAATTGCTTAGAGCCTGCAGTACATATAATTTATAAATATCGTAAATAACCTGTACATATTAAGTTCTGATTTGTTATTTATAAATCAAGCTAGCTTGTTGTTACTTTATTCTTTAGCTTGCAGCTTTGCTGCTTTTTGGCACAATATGGCAGACGCCATGATTTTAGAAAAAAAGGCTTTTGATGTTCATACTTATGAGGAGAGACTGAAAATTAAACAAGAGGGCAGCGCTATGGCCAAGATTTAAATTCAAGAGTCAGGGAGGAAAAAGGCCATTTTAGCTGTATTAAAAAGGTTCTTCCACCTGTATATATGTACATCTATTGCTGAATGATCAAAATTGTAATTAGTGTAGGGGCTGGATAATAAAGCATATGATTGGTCAAAAGGTCTTGTTTGGAAGCTGTAGGCCTGCTAATTATAGTAAAACTAACTTTAAACTTAAAAAAAATTGAACAACAAATAAATAAAAATACAGATTGCAGAGTGTTCATTAATAATACAAACATAATAACAAACTCCCATAGCTAAACTGTAAACCCCAAAAGCCATGGATATCTCCATCCATCCTCTATACCGCTTCTCCTTCCTTCAGGGTCACAGGGAAACCTGGAGCCTATCCCAGGGTGCATCGGGCACAAGGTGGGGTACACCCTGGACAGGGTGCCAATCCATCGCAGGGCACACTCACATACACATTCACACACCCATTCATACACTACGGACACTTTGGACACTTTGGACATGCCAATAAGCCTACCATGTATGGTCTTTGGACTGGGGGAGGAAACCAGAGTACCCGGAGTAAACCCCCACATCACGGGGAGAACATGCAAACTCCGCACACACAGGGCCACGGTGGGAATCGAACCCCCGACCCTGGAGGTGTGAGGCTTTGGAGGTGTGCTAACCACTAAGCCACCATGCGCCCCATGTAAATACACTACCAGAGAAATTGTTAAATTATTGCAGAATATTACAGATATTATTATGTATTATTAAAGTATCTTCATTATTATTGCGACACACAAAACAACACGGTACAGCATGACAATTAAATAAGGAAAAATAATAAACACCAAATACCTAATGCTTTGTAATTAAGGACTTATTAACTGGCTTCTTTTAGTTCCTAATGGAACTCTAAATAAGTACTTAATTAAATGCATTCTCATGTGGGGGATAAACCAGTTAAGTCTGTAGATAAAAGACAGTGCTTGCATTGAACATAACATGAATGCAAGTTGTTTTCTACAAATGCCTAATTACCTTGAAATCAAGAGGTCCTGACTCTCTGTGGTCATTAAAAATCCCAAGACACTTATCGTAAGAGTAGGGTATACCCCGGTGTCCTGGCGAAATTCCCCCATTAGCCCTTCTCTATCATGGCCCCCTAATAATGCCATCTCTGAACCGGCTACATCAATCTCTCCTCTCCACTAATAACTGTTGTGTGGTGGGCGTTCTGGCGCACTATGGCTGCCATCGCATCATATAGGTGGATGCTACACACTAGTGATGGTTTAGGAGATTCCCCCCATACTATGTAAAGCACTTTGAGTGTCTAGAAAAGCATAGTATAAATGTAACTGTAAACTGTAAAGATCTTTAGAGAACCGTCTATTTACTGGTGCTTTAAGGAACCCACAGGATAATCTTTTCCAGTCCCACTAAGAACCTTATAGGGTTTGCTTAAACCTGTTGAATACCTTGAAGAATCAATACACTGCTGTGAAGAACCTTTAATGAAAGATAAAGAACTTCTTTAATCACCAAAGAACCATTTAGCTCAACTCAAGAACCCTATACAATGACAAATGGTTCTTATGGTGCTGTAAAGAACCATTGAAAGACCTTTATTTTTAAGAGTGTAAGCTCTTTAAATGTTTTTACAATCATATTATTACAGCTTATAAAAATAATTTTATCACCTGAACAGCCTCTTTAAAATATCTATATATACAAATTTTATTTGTACCTTTAATTAAACATACAAATATTCATATTGAAAAAATAAATATTAGTATGCTAAGACTTTGAGTAGTCTAAATGATTTGCACCAACAGAAGTATGAAAAGGCTTCAAATCAAAATAAAAAAGGAAGAAATATGAGTGTGATTGTATATTATATGGTTTTCATTGTGAATTTTTCAATTGTTCCACCTCCAGGAAGAAAAGGTCTGAGATAGTAATGAAAAAAGAGAGAAAAACACTTTCAATAGCACACTCAAGGCTGTTGTGTTATCAAAGGGCAGCTGTCAGTGCATTGAACATTTTGACAACATCAGGTGAACTAGCAGAAGTGGCAGCACTATTTTAAATTGACAGAACAAAATGGGGAGAAAATAGAGAGAGAATAAGAGAGAATGCTTCTTATTATAGATATCTTTAAAAAAAATCACACTGCTATGTAACACATATGATTCTTCCAATCAATTCCTTTTTCATTTAATCTGTTCATGGCTCAGATGAACCAGATGTCCTTCATTATTTTACAGCAGAGATCAATTGTGAGCTAAATGGTATTTATTTAGGTATATATGGTATTATAAAAGAGAAGGCACGTCAATCTGGAGGACTTCAATATCCACAGAGAAATGTATATCTTGGTTTTTGTTGAAATTAAAAAAATATATAGAGAGAAATAGTGATAGCCTTAGGGAAGACAGAGAAGAGAGATAAAAAGTGAAAGAGATGCTGGGCAGCTGGGCACCTTCCCTTGAGAAAATGGGATGAACAAGGATGATTTTTTTGTTTTTGTTTTTTTAGAATAGAATGGGAATGCAGTGAACAGATGACAAAGCAAGAATAACCTCAGTGGCCATTTTATCTTGGCTCTTTTCAAACAAGATGAAACAAGGACATCGAAGAGGGGTCTAAGAACAAAACAGCATTTGAATGAGTACCTTTGAATGAGACCACAAGTGTGTCTGCCATCTTGGACAGCTAGGTACAACAACACCACTTGGACAAACACGCAGAACTGCAGTAAAAGTTTGTTATAGTTATCATTATGATTAGATTCACTAATGCATTATGGATTATTTCACATGGCGTTGCGTGCTTGCCTGTTGTAGCATTCAGTTCAATTAAATTCTATGGAGCTTTATTGACATGAAAGTTTCAAGAACAATTGCCAAAGCATCAAATAATTTGTCTAAATATTTGGACAGCAGACTATAACATCAATGTGAACATTATGAAAGGAATAATTGATAACAGGCCATTGAATTATTAGAAAATAATGCACACCCTGAGGTGATAATGTGGCCACGATGTGAAGTAGAGTGGCCGTTACACCTTGGGTGTGCATTATTTTCTAATAATTCAACGGACCGGAGTCAATTATTCCGTTTATTCCACAGTTACCACACCTCAACACATTGTTCAGATGTTTTATTTCAAGTCATGTTTTTGTCCTTAAAATGCTCTTGTGTGTGGAAGTAATTTATTACACATCCCATCCCATATTAGAGCTATAGCTAGTAATGGAGGTTTCAGCCAGTGATATTCAGTTAATGGAGAGAGAGAGAGAGAGAGAGAGAGAGAGAGAGAGAGAGAGAGAGAGAGAGAGAGAGAGAGAAAGAGAGAGAGAGTTCACTTTTTTGTTTCATGCTGATAATATAAAAATAGAACAGATAAATAAATAAATATCGATGAGCCTACTTGTTCACAGGGTTTTTCATCTTTTATTACTGCAGACAATACAACGAATAAATAAATAAATATTGCTACGTGTTCACTGGCTTATAACACATGCTCTCTCTCATGCTCTCTTTCCTTTTTCTATCGTGTTTTCTTTCTTTTTTTCTTGCTCTCTAATAACTGCATATCAGTGGCTCAAGCCTCTGCTTCCCCTTGGGTGCACAATTTTCGAATAATTATTCCTTACGTATTGCTGGAAAATCTTAGTTTTCTGTCATTTTGTTTGTTGCTAGATCTGTGTGCTGTGGTGGACAGTAGGCTAACTTTTCTGTTATTTCAGATACCTTGTAAAGTGATGTGGAACTGTAATGCGGTTAAGACTTGACTGGAACTACTTTTGCTGTGCATTAACTATAAAATATCTGCACACCTCAGAAAGTCTGTCAGCCAATCAGAATTCAGAATTAAACAGTGCTGTGGTATAAGCTACGACAGTCAACCACTCACCTCAACAGACACTATTCAGATATTAATCGGAATTTGGCAATATTCTAAATAGTACTGTGTCATGTAAACGCCACGATCCGATTGCCAGATGTAGATTAAGAAAATAATTGGTGATTTGTTGCGTGTAAAAATCTTATTCTGAAAATCCACTGAAAGGAGATATATGTGCATGCTCAGTCTTCATGGAATTGTGGGTGCTAACAGATGCTTAGTTGTAGGCTAGGTATTTAGGAATAGCAACTCAGGCATACTTACAACAACCATGTACAGGAATATTCTGATGCCTGTATGAATATAAACACTGTGTTCAGAATATGGCTGCTACCTGAATGTAGACCTTAAATGGAATTTGATGTGCATGTAAATGTAGCCAATGACAACTTTTACATTGAATTGACAATTCGTATATTGATTTCCTGCACTTGTCTTGCATGTCTACAGATGTCCAAAAAAACTCCTAGCCAGATGATCAAATATTGAGCCACATATCTATGTCCAAGAGGAGTCGTAGTCAGACATCTGACACCAAACCTTATTTGCATGTTGTGCAGAAATACAGATATGCTCCTGGACAGACTGACGCAATACAGACATGATCTACATGTCTGGCAGATGTTTCATGTTTGCTGGGTTAAATGTCTGGTTGATACACAAGTGAGACAGCTTTTCACCTAGAGAGATACTGCTGTGTGCTTTGGGATCCATCACTTCTTGCAGTGAGTGTTTAAGTTAAAAGTTTTATGTTTTACCTTTACTCTTTCTGTTCTTTATTTTTTCATTGATTACTGTGGATATATTGGGTGCTTGTCACCATGTGTAAACCTGTGTCATCTGTATCATAAAAAGTAAATAAAAACAGAATGCAATGATTTGCAAATCTCATAAACCCATATGTTATTCACAGTAGAACATAGAAAACATATCAAATGTTTAAACTGAGGAAAGGGACCATTTTAAGGAAAAATATTTATTTATTGACATTTATTTACATTTTACACTGCATCCCAACTTTTTGGAATTGGGGTTGTATTAAAGTGAACATCTCTTTCTCTCCCTCTTTTTTTACACACACACACACACACACACACACGCACACACACACACACACACACACACACACACACACACACACTGTGCTAAATTCATAAGAATAGCTTAAGCAAACCAGCATAGATTGACATTCATAAGTTGACATATATGCATGTGTGTGTCTGTTACAGAGAGAGGGCAAGACGAAGATCACAGAGAAGGATATCTAAGCAAAATAAACCTGAATGAAGCGTGCAGCGTGTAGGCAGAAGGAATAAAAAATGAATTTCCTCTCATTTGCATGAGCTGTGATGCTTACGTGGCCACATCATAGCAGACAGCGGCTTTGATTTGTGCTGTCATTTGCACTGTGTGTGTGTGTGTGTGTGTGTGTACATCAGTGTGTTTATACCTAGGTTCACTCCAAACACAGCATGCGTGTTTGAAGTTCTGATACGTACAAAAGCAATTTGTCTGCATTAGAGAATATTGTCTGGTTAAAAAAAGAACCCGTGTGATCATTTGAAGCTTGCTTTCATGTAAGGAGAAGAAGCAGAGGTTTGCATTCTATTGTAATGACTCCTAGCTTGACCATTATATTTGAGTACAGAAGAGTACTGCTGTTTTGATTTTATTTGACTGCTAACTCTGCAAATAGCCACACAGGTTCCACATGTTCAATGGAAAGGCTGAATTGCTCGTATGTACAGTATGTATATGTACAATTTGTATGTGTATGTACTGTATGTATGTATAGTGAGGTCCAAAAGTCTGAGAGCGCTAGTGAAAATGCTTCTATTTTGCATTCTTTTCTTATTGAATACAACAATTTTCCTTACAGTTTATATTGTTGACATCAACTTGAGTAAAAAGTAGAATCTTTGAAATATTTCCATACATTCCTTAATATTTGGTACATCCCATTTTTGCTTTAATGACAGTGTGCACCAGTTGTGTAGTCCTAAAAAGTGGTTTACTATTACCCAGTACCAGTTAAGGAAAAGCAAAGGAATAAATTGAGATTTTTAACATGTATTTGCCAGCACAGTATCTCAGGGTGAATATTTCACTTCCAATTACTTTTTAAACATTTGGGACGAAAGATAAGCCCATAAAGGAAATGTGATGAAAACTGCCTTAATTTAAATGTAGAGTAAAATTTATGAAGGACATCACAAAACAACTGCAAGGGGGATAGAGAGAAAACGCTTTGCTAAAATGGCCATAAGAGGATTCCAACTCATGAACCTTCCTGCTTTTTTTTAATCATTTCATTTAATCGCCTGTCACATAATGATTTTTGTAAACTCAAAGGTGCGATAGATATGCGATGCACTGCAATATCATAAATGGATCATGATTAAAGCAGTGCAAGAGAAATAGTGAAGCCGCGAGTTCAGTGTCAATCTCTCTCAAGCAGGGACAAAAGAGAGTAAAATCATTCCTGGTACTACATACTGAGCACTGAGTACATATCATGCCCACTTTAGGGCACACGGTGGCTTAGTGGTTAGCATGTTCACCTCATGCCTCCAGGGTTGGGGGTTCGATTCTCCCTGTGCTGCGGGGGTTTCCTCCGGGTACTCTGGTTTCCTCCCCCAGTCCAAAAACTTGCATGGTTGGAGGATTGGCATTTCTAAGTGTCCATAGTGCATGAATGGGTGTGCAAATGTGTGTGCATGGAAGGAGCCTCCCCTAGTGCAATGTTCAGTATTATACTGCTGAGCAGCTAATCCTTCCACCACGATGGTTCTGCTATGAAGTGGGTTTTTCGACATGAAACGAAGAAGGAGATGCCCACTTTAAGCACTTTTATTAATTTTACCTTACTGCTTCAGCAGGACAATATTTTCAGTCAATGACGGCAGTGACAGTGGTTGACTCCAGCTGCCAGGGGCAGAGAAGGGTGGAATTCAAATAAAAATGCACCTATTACAAAAAGAATCTCAAGTTTCACAAAAACAAACATACAAGCGACAGAGTAAAGGGGAAGCTAACACAAGAGTAGATTAAGGACTTCTGAAGCAGCAAAACAAGTGGATATACTGAGGGGGAGGGTATGCACTAAAATTGATCCATGGAAATTGTTATACACAAACAGCCCTGGGTAAATAGTAAGCATAAGGCATATACATGTGTATGGCTCCATTTGTGTGCACTCAAGCTGGCATGGACTCCACGAGTTTGTGCAAAACCTCATGATCCATTTTTAAATTCACTGGAATGTTGTCTGAACACATGTTTCAGTAGAAGAGATTAGGCATGAGGAAATCTGACCTTTTGTACAAAGCAGTTAACATTGTCAATATCACAAATTTACTTATATTTAAATAGGTACCTAGAAATAGTGCAGAATCTTGGACATTAAATATTCAAGATATTGAGTTTTGTCTTTATTTTAAATATCTCAAAATTCTAAAACCTTCTTTTTATTTCCAATTTTAAATTAAAAAAAGAGAAGATTTGTGTCTGTACAGTGAGGTCCAAAATTCTGAAGAAAATTCTGAAGTCATATAGAAAATCCGGGAATCATTTTTATTTAAAAGGATAAATAAAAAAAAAAATTTAAACACAGAAAATAAGTGCTATTCAAGAATTTCTAGGTTATTATGGAAATTTAAGCAGATTTGTGATGACTATGTTAACTCTCTTCTTTCATTCTTTCTACAAAACAATTTCTTGAGACTTATCCTTTCTGTAACACCTGCATCCTCCAACCACCAGAGAGAGCCTATAACCTGATTCGCATCAGAGAAGGGGATGAAAGGAAGACTGCCTTCCTCACCACTAGGGGGCACTTTGAATACCAGATTATGCCATACACCCTTGCTAACGCGCCTGTGTTCTTTCAGTCAATGAAATCTGAGACCTTGAGCCAGAACGTCATTGCATACATTGATGACATCCTCATCTATTCCCAAACCAAGCAAGAACACATCCAACATGTTAAAACAGTCCTAACCTGGCTTGACCATAACCAACTATACATCAAAGCAAAAAAATGCTAACACCACCTTCAACACTCTTAAAACCAGCTTCACCACGGCACCCATCCTTAAGCATCTGGACCCAAGCTTACCATTCATACTGGATGTGGTTTCTTCTGACTGTGGAATTGGGGCGGTTCTCTCTCAGAGACACAGGATACAAGGCCGAATGTACCCATGTGCCTTCTACTCCAGAAAACTCACGGCTGCAGAAAGAATCTACGATGTGGGTAATAAAGAACTACTCTCCATGAAAGCAGCAATGGAAGAATAGAGACACTGGCTAGAGGGAGCAGACCATGCATTCCAAGTTATCACCGACCATAAGAACTTGGAGTATATCAAGAGTGCCATGATACTTAATCCACGACAACCATGCTGGTCTCTGTTTTTTTTTTATTTTTATTTTTTATTTTTATTTTTTTATTATATACCAGATTCCAGTTCACAGTTACCTACCGTCCAGGAACCAAGAACAGTACGGCAGATGCCCTCTCTAGAAGGTATGACCCTACACACATTCAAAATAACCAAGTTTCCATCCTTTCCCCATCTGTTGTGGTAGCCCCCATTTGCAGGGACATCATGGAGGAGATACATCGGAGCCAACAATCAGATCATCCTCCACCTGAATGCCCACCAACCAACAGCATGGCCCAAGCAATCTCTGACAACAGGTGATCCAACGGGTCCACACCTCTCTCAGCGATGGACATCCAGGTATTCAGCAAACTATAGCCCTAATATGCAACTCATTTTGGTGGTCAAACATAAACAAAGACATTACCGCATATGTCAAATCCTGTCCTGTATGCACCCAGTCGAAAACACGCAGAGAACTGCCTGCTGGACTTCTAGAACTCCTTCCCATTCCTAGGTAACCCTGGTCATCTGTCGGTAGACTTTGTCACGGATCTACACAACTTCAACAACTTCACCACTATTCTGGTACTCATTGGTCGTTTCTCTAAAGCTTGTCATTTTATTCCTCTGAAAGGTTTTCCCACAGCTGTGGAAATGGGCATCAAGCTTTTCTATCAGGTGTTCTGAGTGTATGGGATACCAGAGGATATTGTTACAGACCGGGGCCCTCAGTTCACGTCAAGGGTATGGCAGGCCTTCTGTAAACAATTGGACATCAATGTTAGCTCAACCTCAGGCTATCACCCACAGGCTAATGGAGAGACTGAACCAAGAGATCGGGCACTACCTCAGGTCCTACTGTGGCAGTGAACAACGGAAGTGGTGTGAATTCCTTCCATGGGCAGAATATGCTCAAAATTAATTAACCGATTCATCCACAAAACTTACCCCCTTTCAATGTGTGCTGGGCTATCAACTGCTCTTGTTCCCTTGGTCTGGGGAATCATCTGCGGTACCAGCGGTGGATTACTGGATCAGGAGGAGCGAATGGTTGTGGGACAGTGCTCATGTGAGGCTCCAATGGGCCATTCATGCTAAACGGATCCAGGCGGACGGTCTGAGGCATCCCCACCCCAACTACCAGCCAGACCAGAGGATCTGGCTATCCACTAAGCTCAGTCCCAGGTATATAGGTCCATTTCATATCCTCAAATAAATCAATCCTGTGAACTATAGACTACAGCAGGGGTGTCCAATCCTATCCGTAAATGGCCGGTGTGAGTGCAGGTTTTCATTCCAACCACACAGAAGCCACACCTGAGTCTATTGAAAGCCAAGATCAACTGATTAAGCAGGTGGAATCAGGTGTGGCTCCTGCTTGGTTGGAATGAAAACCTGCACCCACACCGGCCCTTTCCGGATAAGATTGGACACCCCTGGACTAGAGCTTCCTGCTAACTACCAGATGTGTCCTTCATTTTGTGTCTCACTGCTGAAACCAGCCCACCTGGCAACTGGCCCCAAAACCACAGAACCTGAACTTCCACCTCCCTTGGAGATTGATGGAGCCCCAGCATACCTGATAAAGGAAATCATGGATTCAAGAAGAAGAGGGGGCCAGATGCAATACTTGGTGGACTGTGAGGGCTACGGACCTGAGGAGAGATTCTGGGTAACTGCCAGGGACAACCTGGACCCTTCCATTATTCACGAGTTCCTCCGAACTCTCTCTGACCACCCAGCACCCAGACCAAGAGGACACCCCAGGTATAGAACACAGAGAAGCGTTCGTAGAGGGGAGTGTGTTATGTAACACCTGCATCCTCCAACCACCAGAGGAAGCCCTCACCTGAATACTGATCACACTCCACTTCCTTCTAAAGTCACTTCCTGCCTGCTAGCATAAAGAGCCTTGCATTCTAGCAGCACACTGCAAAGTATCTGCCTTACTGGGCGTTTTCCCAATTGTTATTGTGACTGCCTCATGTTAGGACCATTTGCCTGTCTTTTTATGTTTATGGGATTACTGCTTTTGTCTTGGTTGCCTGTTTGGACAGTCTATTTTTGGCTTCTTGACCTTTGCCTGTTTTTTGACCATACCTCTCTCTCTGTCTGTCGGTTTGGATTTAATAAACTTCTGCACATGGACCCTCCAGCCAGCTTGATTTCGTTACACTTTCCACTGGAACATGTGCAGATGAAACTCCAATGGAGTGCATGCCAGCTCGAAAAAGGGGACATACCAAATACTAATTCTGAAATTCAAGTAAATATTTACATGAAGATTCACTTATAATTATTGCTGATATAATTCATAATTAAATATTTTGTATTACTTTAGAAAATAATGCAAAATACAGTAGAAGCACTTTCACTAGTTAACTCAGCCTTTTTAACCCATTATATATACACATAATGTACAGTATATAGGGTGACATGGTGGCTTATTGGGTAGAACCCTCACATCTTTAGGGTCCCCATTTTGATCCTGAGCTTGGGTTACTGTCTGTGTGAGTTTTACATTCTCCCTGTGTTGGTATAGGTTTTGCTCCAGGTTCTCCAGTTTCCTCCCACCTCCCAACAACATGGCAGTAGGTACGTATACTGGCAACTCTAAATTGCCCCTGGGAATGAATGTGTAAATGTGAGTTTGATGGACTGGCCTCCCATCCAGGGTGTATTACAGCATCTCCCGTTTCAGCACAATTCTGATCAGGATAAATCTGTTACTGAAAATTTAAGTCAATTGAAAAGACTAGGAATGAAAATGGGAAACAAGGACACTAACAAACCAGGAAAGTGTATATACACACAGACTAATGATTGAAGTTGAGACTAATTGTGAGAAATATTTTTGAATAAATCAGTGTGACAATAAACCCTAATTTTATTATTGTTATACATGGACCATCGAATGGCTGTGATTTTGCAATCAAAATAGGCATTGGTTAGGTGTCAGTTTGACTTATTATTATTCTTGCCACATTTGACTGTGATTTGAAAAGACATGGTGCCTATTGTTTGTGTCTGCATGTTGCAGCCTTGGATCTGTGGACGCAGACTGTAACTAAATTCATAATTACATAACTTGTGAATTGTTGTATTCAGAGCAGGATGTTGAGTTGTTTGTTCTGACAGGCCCCAGCAGAGTTGGATGATGGACATCCATGTCCAAATTGCTCAGTACTTAAGCATCTTTGACAGAAACTTACAGCCTTATCTTGAACCAATGGTAAATCTATAATGTGGCACTAGGTGCAAGTAGCAAGCTATTGGTGTGCTTTGGGAAGTAATATAAATGGGCTCCACTGTCTAAAAACAGGTTAGTCCATTGAGTAAGGGAAGCAATTACACAGAGGCTTAATTAAATGCAGAAGCACCTTATTCCTTTAAGTGCCATTTGATGTGTCCTACTGCTATTTCCAATGGCATTCCTAATCCTATATTCCTATCTTACTTTCAAACTTTTAAGATGTGGTACCATGGCATTCACTCGTGGTGTTTACATGGACAACAATAATCCACTCTTAACCCAATTAAGGTTAAGAGTGGATTATTGAGGTTTTCTTAATCAAACCATACTTTAAGAAACTACCATGTAAACAGCAATTTTTACTTACCTTAATCTGATTAAGGTCATACTCTAAGTAAGCATTAATCAAATTAAGACATGTGGAGTATTCCTGATTTAGTCGCATTATCGACGTGTATTACAGACATGTAAACACCTTAATCACATTATTAACGTCGTGTGAGAGTTTTCACCGCATTTTGCGACAGGACACGATCACACACGGCAGTGCTCAACATTTTACGGCGAACAAGAGAATTCGGCTGCGTCCCAAAACGCATACTTGCCTACTATAGGCCTGTAGTGGGGAAAAAATCTCACATATCTCGCCTACTATGTAGACGGTAAGTACGCGGTTTGGGACACAGCCCACGGCTTCAAGCAGTTGTCTATTTGCACGTACAGCATCACAAATAAGTAACTGCACTTAAAGCGTTCATAAAAAATTAAATAAAAACACCCAAAACTGTATACGGTACCATAACGAAGACAAACTGTATGTTGGTACGTGAAATTCTGGAGGGACGTCGGATGGTGTGGCGCGGTGACGTAATGATGTGTGCCATTAATCTAATTATGTTCTATAACGTGTAAAACGGGTACATGAAAGGAGTATTCTAAAAGCGACTCATGTAAACACCTTAATCACATTATTATCTTACTCAGAGTAATGTCAATAATTAGATTACTGCTGTCCATGTAAACGTAATCACTGTCTATCAGTGTCTATCAGTACCATCCTCAGTAAAGAACATTCTCAGTAAAATGTTTTTTGACTGCCACAAACTGACAACTGGCATACTTTACATACTCTTTAATACAAGTTGTGTTACATCCTGTTACTATTACTGTAATACCTGGATAAGGTTCTCAAACTGCCAAAGAATGAAATGTGGAATGTGGTGCACTTGTTGCAGAGTGTGTGGAGCCAGCAGTAACCACTTTGGTTTGAACTTTGCTAAATAGCTAGTGTACCAAGCAAGTACAATATCCAGGTACTGCATATTCTAGTAGTAGATAGTAGTAGTGTAATATAATTTTTTATATAATTCATATACAGTATCTCACAAAAGTGAGTACATCCCTCACATATTTGTAAATATTTGATTATATCTTTTCATGTGACAACACTGAAGAAATGACACTTTCCTACAATGTAAAGTAGTGAGTGTACAGCTTGTGTAACAGTGTAAATTTGCTGTCCCCTCAAAATAACTCAACACACAGCCATTAATGTCTAAACCGCTGGCAACAAATGTGAGTACACCCCTAAGTGAAAATGTCCAAATTGGCTCAATTAGCCACTTTCCATCCACGGTGTCATGTGACTTGTTAGTGTTGAAAGGTATCAGGTGTGAATGGGGGTTTACAAAATAAGTAAAAATATTTATAAAAATGTGAGGGGTGTACTCACTTTTGTGAGATACTGTATATATATATATATATATATATATATATATATATATATATATATATATATATATATATATATATATTTGCAATATATTGTGTGCTTGTTATGTAGCCTATTTGACTTGTAGCTGGAGATCCAGTAGCAGTTTATTGGCCTAGACATTTGCTGCAGAGTGACCCTAACTTTGTTATCTTTGTCTTGGTTCCAGCTTAGTACAACAATACGCACTTTATTTTTTTCATCGTCAGTATCCTACTTTTGATTTCTCTAACATGAAAACATCAGGAAGCAAAACAGTAAATGAAAACACCAACAAGAGACCTCTAAGAACTGGCAAGGCCACAGAAATGGCCTGTGCTACTGGAATATTCATTGCTAAATAGTGAACATAACATACAGTCCAATAATTGCCAGTGTGCAGTAATTTCCCAATTTGTTCTCTTGCTGTGAGACTGAATTTGTCTTGTTGCTTGTTTGGTTCCTCTCGACTCCCACTATTGTCTAGCCAACCTAGTGCAATGAACTTCACATCCAATTACATGCTGAAAATGAGTCACTCCAATAAATAAGAGTGGACTTGGCCTGCAGCGTCAGAGAGTAATCACCATCGGCCAACATCAGAGAAACGCCGCTTTTCACTCAGAAAGCTGTCATAAAGCAGCGCTGCCTCTCACATCTATTATGAATGAGCAGTTAATAATGCATCAGGAGTTTTGTTTTAGAGCAGAAGAAAATGTGCAAAAAAGAGGAACTATTAAATATGTAGATGCGGTAATAAGGGCTAGGTGTTGCGTTGCTGTGGGAATGGCAGCTTCTAAAAGGGATAGTATTTCTTTTATGTCTCTCTGTAGAACAAAAGGCTTGACCGGTGTTAATGCACAGTTGACTGAATGTAAAAGGCAGAGGTGAGCACTATTAACCCCAGCTGGTCTTTCACATGACTGATCAGTATGTAGGAAATGGCAATCTTCTGAGGCCTGAGCAGAGATTTAATTAAAGACACCAGCTCAGTAAGACAGGAAGACTGACAGATTGACCAAGAATCTATTTACTAAGTGCAATATGCCAAGACATAATAGGGTATGCAGCAGTGTCCCCAGTGAATAGTCTGTTGCATTTCCTTCAAGCATCTTTGCTGTAGTGTAATCAGTTACTATTTTGGCCAGGTAGCCACTGATACATACTGTATGTCAAATGTAATAGATCTACTTAATACTGGATCAGATTTATTGACTTGGTTTGAACCTTCTATTGGCTATATAGACTGTAACAACCCATAGGTATGTCTTGTTCTCAGTGGATTACTGCCAAGCTTGAGATTTTCCTGGCGAATGCGGGTTTTTAAAAAACTGTTTATATCCTTGGATGTAATGTAAATGGATTACATCCATTTTATATATTTCTTGAAAGTTTGCATCATATACAGTATACTGTGCCACATTTAGATATTTAAGCTCATTACTCTATAAATGTATTTGGGTCAATGAATTCTTTACTCTCATAGATTTTTATTTATGACAATGTATGTAATGGGCAGCACAATAGCTTGTCAGGTAGTGTCGGTACTTTAAATCAAGGATATATAGTTTCACTGTAAACCAATGCCAAACTAGAAACTTCTGCGTGGATATACTCTAAAGGTGTATGTAGTTTCAATGTCTTCATACTGGGAAGTGACTGACTATTTGTTGTTAGGAGCACTGTAAAGCAATGTATCCCCACAGTAGGACCTAGTAAAAAGCATGGATAGAAAGTGTTTTTCATTTAAAACGTTTTTTTTTGCTGGCCAGGCAGGTTGGCAGACAGCAAACAGTTTCTGCACTGGGGACTCAAATTCATGCTGTGGCTGAACCCAGAATTACCACCAAAGATACGGCTGTATATTAATACACTTCAAACTCTTTGCTCTTGCAAGAGACAGATGCAGAAAAACAAACTGCTAGAAACACCAGCAGAAATTTGGGACAGGCACACCAAGAGAGCTAGTGAAAGTAATACTGCCTCTACTTGAAGAAGAGGTAGTCTTGAAGCAAAGACAAGGGTATTAATGGACCTAGCAACAATAACTAAACATTGCTAGATCTAGGCCTCAAGCTAAGACACTCTCAGAACTAGTAACAGAAGCAGAGGCAGTAACCAAACTAACAAGCAAAGGCTTGGGCCTAAAATGTTTTTCCTGCTATTAGAACAGGAAAAACACTCAAATGTACATAGCACTAGTAGTCATGAATCAAAAGTTTGAAGTTACTAACCTAATATAACTAATATACAACTACACAAGCACCTTGACCAATAAAAGCATTTGGGCCATGAACCAATGTTCACATAAACTAATATTAACTTAATAGACTTTGTACCTGGTAGTGCAATTTCAGAGTGTTAATAGAAAATTAAGCTAAGTTGAACTTAGTGGAACTTTAGGTTGCTGTTTGGCCCCATTCATCAGCAGCACTGCACTGCTGGTTTGGTATATTGCAAGTTTTAAAAAAAAAAGGCTGTGTAGGACTATAGCCTTAGGATTAGGTACTCACTCTCATTCATACCAGTTAAACACTAAACATCAGTCCAAGCATTACTGTCAGAACTGATGTTTTCTGTCTGTCTGTCTGTCAGTCACTAGGCATTTCTGATAATTTCATCAGATAGGCTCATTGAGCAGTTGCTTTGTTATGTATTACAGCTTGGCCAAAGGTCATGTTTGTACACTGATAATCAGACAGACAGGAAGAAAAACATATTTGCATCTTTGCAGGGAGACTGGCTATAGTCAGTAGAGAAACCATTTCAATATATAAACAAACACAGCATCCACTTTGTACCAGATGGCACAAGAACATTGCTTTTACAAAGTACATATTAGTCATCATTGTTACAGGAACTCTGGCCATTACCAGTCAATTTTGTTAATTTAAACCCCATTTGAAAAATCATGTCTAGGGGAAAAAAGCACTGTTTAAAATCCCAGTAAGTGTAGGCATGATGGGACAAGCCCCTCCATTTAAAGATTGGCCGCTCGAAAACAACTTAGTGACTAATTGCGAATCCCTTAATGAACTAAATTAGGTTTGGTAGAGAACTAAAAATACAGTGGAGCTCTGTTTTGTAGAGAAACCATACACATACCTTAGCATAACAGTGGTTGTCAAATTATTTTCATTTTATTACAATGGTGGATATACACTATCCACAATTATAGCATGAACTATATATATTATATATATATATACTATATTTATTATTGAGTATTTAGAATGTGACTGGTCACTTCAATTGAATGGGTTTAGTCTAAATTCAAAAGCTCAAAAACACCTAATTTTTAAATGATGTCACCTTGGACTTGGTGTTTTCTTGCTGGCACATTCAAGTATATATAAAAAAAAAGCTCTTTGGGTCCAATACATAATCATTGTTACTGTAAACAGTTGAATAATGACCCTAATATTTGAATAGTTAGATTATGTTCATAAATAAATCTGTACTGGGAGATCTGCAGAGTCTGTACTGGGAAATCTGCAGAAAGAAGTTTCTGATGTGACTGTATGAAAAGAAAAGAATGACTGTTGAATTTGCTGTTTTTAAAATCTAATTTCCTGCCACTGTTCACTGTCAGGACTCAATGCCCCAAAAGACCATACTGATATGAAAACAAATTATGCTTGTAGGAAGTGCAGGATGTTTCTCTTTGAATCTTTTGTTAGCATTAATAATAATAATAATAATAATAATAATAACAATATGGTTATTATTATTATTATTATTATTATTAACACTACTACTACTACTACTACTAATAATAATAAGAACACCTGTTTATTTTTAATTAGTATTTATATTTATATAGTATATTTCAAACATTTACAGTATCTATTAGATACTGCTAGTAGATAGTATCTACTATTTACTAGATATCTTTATCCAGGATGATGTACAGAACTGCTTTGTAGTCTCCATCTAAAACATATCCTCATGCTTGTGCAAATAATTTAGGATCTAAAGATGACAATGACAAAGAAAAAGAAATAAAAAATGAATAAAGTTCATGCCGTAGTAGTAAGAGCATTTGTGAGACACCTCCAGGGTTGAGGGTTTGATTTCCACTGTGGCCCTGTTAGTGCAGACTTTGCATGCTCTCCCCATGCTTCGGGAGTTTCCTCCAGGTACTCCGGTTTCCTCCCCCAGTCCAAAGACATGCATTGTAGGCTGATTGGCATGTCCGTAGTGTATGAATGGGTGTGTGATTGTGCCCTGTGATGAACTGGCACCCCGTCCAGTGTATCCCCCTCCTTGTGCTCCATGCTCCCTGAGACAGGCTCCAGGTTTCCAGTAAGGATAAGTGGTACAGAAAATGGATGGATGGAAATTATATAAGCATCTAATATAAACTAAAAAAGTAAAAGAAAAATATAACTACTAGAAATAATTATAACAATGTCTAGCTGAATGGTCAATACTGATTGGTCAGAAGTTCTTTCTGTGGTAACAATTCATTCACAGGGACTTGTATGCTGAATGATCTACATAATATAAGTGTGGAAGTGGGGGTGTGCTCAAACGCTGGTTTGTGAATGGAGGGCGGAGCCGGAAAAGATGAGTGGTAAGGAATGCACACCTGTGGAGTGTGTGTATGTTTGCAGTATGCCGAGGCGAGGATAAGAGCGAGAGAGAGAGAGAGAGAAAGAACCAGCTTGTAGCTGGCTGTATGTGTGTGATTAAAGAGCTGAAAGCGAAAGCGAAAGCGAAAAAATAAAAGTGCCTTTTAAGTTGTCCCAAACCTGCCTCCGGCTTCCTAATTTCTGCCTGAAATTGAGGATAGTTTTACAATAAGGATTAAGCTTTCTGTAAAATAATCTATTTACGGAAGGAGTCGCCAGTGGCAATGGTTTTTCACAGTCATTTTTCCCCCCACAGGAGAGTCTTCAGGACAGATGACTTATAGTTTCTCAGTAAAAAGCTGCATATTTTGGCCTTATTAACTTCGAGAGACAGTGAGAGAGAGAGAGAAAGAAAAGAGAGGCTGGAGAGAGAATAACCCATCAAGGTGCATCACAATATCAGGCAGCAGATACAGAAAACCAAAACAGGATCAGAAAACCAGATAGACAAACCCTCACCAAATTCAAGAATGCATTTTAGAGAGGTATGAATGAAATCTGGAAAAATGAATCAAGGGAACGATAAATTATATAAGGAAAAAAAGATTAAATGCAACAAGGAGTTTGTTTATAGCAACAATGTTATATTCCGGGCAATAAAGTTCTCTTCTGTTACACAATGTGTTAGTATATCCCACTACTTGTATACTCTTTTACTACACATTCAAAAGTATGTACTTTTTGTCCAAAAAAACAAACAAACAACATACTCTAAGTACATAGACTAAGTGTGCCAATTGGAAGCAGGGAATGGCAATAAAAAGACTTGCTATCAACACAAAGCATATACTTCACCGTGACATGGTGTGGAGAGATGTCCTTATATACTGTGTGGTTGTGATTGAGTGATTGGGTTCAGGTGTGTGTGATCAGTAAGCCAATGACTGTGAATGTGCCAGTCTCTGTGGTTGTTGGGTGTTGTAGCATGTGGCAGCCATGTTTGTGTTGTGTTCATGTTCTGAGTATTGTAGTTGGATGACGTTTCTGGCATTGACATCACACACACCACCCCATTGTGGATTATTTTCCTAGAACAGCAAGCCACATTATGCTCTATTCATTACTTAGTAAATAGTCAATTATGTAACAAAAATAACAACATGATTACCTGCTAAATTTTTTAAAAAAATGATTTTTTTAAGGCTTGTAATAGTTAAGAAATAGGTTGCTAAAACATAATATAATTTCTGCTTTAATATAATTACTTAAAAACAAAACATTTTTGGGATATGGTGTGTGAGAGACTTGGAAGAGATGCATATACAGACAATATGAGTTTATTTTCATCTTACTTAAATGAGGCCTGCATCTTTTTGCTCAAGATAAATAGATGTTTCTTTTTTTTTCTTTAAAGAACTATGTATAGTCCACCATGAACTTGGAAGAGATGCACATGCAGACAATGTGAGTTTATTTTCATCTTCCTGAAATGAGGCCAGCATTTTTTTGCTCAATGTATAGTCCATCTTGAACACTAGAAAAAATATATTTTCCTTTTTTGTTTAAAGAGTCAGGTATTGTCCATCTTGAAGATCTTGCTAATCCTAGATACTGGCTAAGTCTCAGTACCAGCATCTCCCTGAGAGAGTGAACAACCTATCATCATACCAGTGTAATGTCTTCTATCACCTGTGAGACATTCGTACTAAGACCATACGAGCTGTGTGTGTGCGTACCTCTCTCTCTCTCTCTCTCTCTGTGCACTCTTCTCTCTCTTTCTCTCTCTCTGTCTGTGTGTGTGCACTCTTCTTTATCTTTCCCTCTCTCTGTCTGTGTGTGCACACACTGGATCACTGATTGGAATCCCATGGGTTTCCACATGACAGAGCTCTATTAAAAACAGGTTTATTGTCTGTAAATGAAGGACTATAAAATGCAATTCAAAGAGAATTCTTGCAGAAGACATTTCTTTTCTGTTTATTCCTTGAATCGACTGGCTAGAAGCTAGATTAGATTCTATATTTTATTTATTTTTTAATTTATTTTAAAGCTTTCTAACACTTTCTTAATGTATTTGCTATGTTGACTAGAGTCATAAAGTACGTGACTCTGAAATAATGATAAATTCAAACTTGAACGTAGACAACGTGAATAATATGAATGGTAAATATTAACTTTTAACTTTATCATTAGACCCTGCAAAACTGTAAATTCAGCTAATTTTTGCTAGCTAGAAAAAATCACAACATGAAACATTTTCTATATACAGTACCAATTGCTTGTCTAACGTGTCTTGTTTCCACACGGCTGACATTTCCACTGTTAATCTGCAGCTTCTCAAACTTTTTGATCTTGCCTGCACTAAATGTCACAGGAGAATAAAATTAACAAACAGCATTTTAATCACTTTCTAATTATCATTAGCATTAAAATTATTTGTCCAGTTTTATTTTTACACGTTGTAGGTGTCTATTACTCTTTAACCCATTTTTTCAAGTCAGATCTTTTAGCTCAAAAGACCAGTTTGTCAGTTTAATATTAGAGTTCAGAGCACCTGCGCAATGATCACTGTATTCCAGATTCATATCTCGAATGGTTCATCTGCCGTTTTTATTAGGGACAAAAATAACACAACGCTTTTGGCATATTTCTGAGTGATAACTCTTCCTAGCATACATAAAAATCCAGAGCTTCCACACAAAATCAATAAAGGTTGGCAGGTCAGTGTTTCCTCTCTACCAGCTGGCAAAAATTGTTTACCAGCTTAGCCTGTGGTCTGGCAGCTGCTAGATTAAGCTTGATTTTTTTCAACAGCAAAAACAGCATGAAGAACAAAATTGTCATGTCTGATGACTTTCAGTGTGTGTGTATTGTTTTATTACCAAACCTGTATTCTGTGTTTTTCTTTTATAATCTTTATAATCTAAACTGAAAACATTTTGCACAAATCTATAAACATGTGGTGAGAATCCTGTCTGTCTGGTAGTATAATCTGTACTATTGTATCTAAACTAATTAATTGGCAGTTGATTGCTACAGTGTGCAGTATAACTAACCTTTAAATAAAAACTCATACATCCAGACATTTCTGCTTCTTCATGCTGTGGCATCTGTAATATGAAATATATTAAAGTCTGTGTGTGTGTTTCCATAAAATGCATGACACATGACATTCAACAGACTGACACTCAACAGACTAGCTTAGTGGAGTTTAATGAAAAACAAATAGAAATTATCTGTAGTTTCAAGCAGAGTTCTTAGAGTTTGCATATTCACAACAGTATTGTGAACTAAGTTTGTAAGTGTAGAGAACTGATAAACAATTTACAGATATACTGTATATAGGTAAATGGTAAAACTAGAGACCTTTATTGGATATATGTTATGTGAAGATGAATAACAAATGCATCATTAATTGTGATCATGTGCAATACATTTTATCCAGTTTATTGAGCATGAATGAATAAAGTACATTGAAAAAATCATATGGGTGTATAATTGACAACATGTTAAAAACGAAAAAATGTGGAACCCTTCAGCTTGATCCTCTGGGGGAACCCTTAACCTTTGCATACATAACACCAACACTTATGGACAGCCAATTTATTGCTGTTCAGTTTAATGCCCTCTTCAATTCACATGCATCGAACATGAGTACAGCTAAAAGGTCTCATTTCATCACTGTAAAAGACATTCCATGCAATTACAATTTCTATATATAGAATGGTATTCCTATGCATGAACACTTTGCTCACTCTTTCAAACCATAAAGTAGTAATATTCATAAAAAGGTATATGACGTAATTAAATAAAAAAAACGTGAAGATCGGTACAATCAGAAAGATTTCCCGTCGTAATTAGGAATGTTAATAGGAACTTTTAACTATACAAAGAACATTTTGAAGAATCCATTTTCTATGAGAGTAGGATCTAGGAAATGTCAAGTGAGTTCTGCAGCTCTAAAAGCCAGATAGATGAACTGAATTGAATTAAGTTGAATTAAATTGAATAAGTTAAGTACTTAATTATGATACTTGTTTAATAAGAGGTCTTAATACAAGGTTGGAATGTTTTGTTAAAGTTTTATTTAGATAGACTGACCTGGATTTAGCTATTTTCAGGAGTGTAAATGAAGAAAGTCTCTCTGAAGACAGGTAGCAAACACACAAAACAGGAGGTCCACAGCTAGATCAATAACACTTTAAGAGGAGGAGCCGCTGGGAGACTTTTGTGGAAAAAATAGCTCAGGAACATTGGGAATTAAGAAAAAAGTACACTACAGAACAATACAGAGAACAGTTGTTTACTGCACAACAAACTGAAATTTCTAGGCAGCTGAAAGGACCTTGTATTTGAAGAACCAACAAATCCAGATTAATGATGTTTTATGCCTGATTAAATAAAAAATACTTTATACTGCAGCACTGTTGAATGCTCAGTTCTGGTAAGAAGTATCTACAGCTGCAAGATTTATATCAATACACCTGTTTTAATATGACCTGTTATTTAATATCACCTGTTTAATTATATTAATAATATGTTGTTTTGATTGCAACAACTTATCCAAAGACGTGTGGTGGATGCTCCACATAAAGTTTGTTGTGAATAGATGTTCATTTAGCATTTTTGGAAGGAATCTCCAGTGTCAGTGCTTTGTAACTGACCAAGATAAAGCTATAAATTTAGATTTCCACCACGGCAAAATCTTCAGGACAAGGCTTTTCAGTAATGTGGCATGCATTTTTTTGTCTCATTAACTTCAAGAGAAATTTAAAAAGAGAGGCTAGAGAGCGTGAAATTATAATGTAAATTATAGTACAAACTAACTTGTTAAACATAACTATAAATGGATAAAAAGTTCATTATTTTTTCTCAACATCATTCTTTACTTGCTGTGGTATAAGAAAATAAATCTGTTATCAAATTGAAAATAATCAACATTCTTTTGACTCCACTCTGCATCAGAATAAGTATCACCACCCTGTCATTAATTTTCCTTTAACAGCACTAATCTTAAAAACGCATGCTGCAGCTTTTAATATTTTTGCTTAATTACTGTATATAGATGAATACATTGCGCATCTCTACATTAGCATTAACATAAGAACATATTTAAATCTTCTATTTTATCAGTATAGCTTATCTTTAAAGTGTTTTAAAGATAAGTAAAGAGTTTGTCAAAGCTGGCAGAATCCCTTCAATAGGAATACCAATGTCATGCCAAACTTGGGAATCTGGGAAACTCATGCCATGAAGCATATTAAACATTGTTTATAGAATGAGTGGCTGGCTGTTTTTCGCATCTTTGCCCATCCCAGCTTTGCCTGGTCTCTCCCATCCCTGGCGTATGCGAGTGATAGTACGGTCTACGCACGGCATAATTAAGACTGTTTTAAAAACCAAAACAATGCAGGGAACCACCAGAGACAGCATATAGCTTGATGGCATACACCATTTGTAGGCTGACATGTACAGGAAATTGTCCCATCCATACAGGAAGACGTGAGCAGTGCACAGCAGCAACGCCAAATAGCCTAGTTTAGACTGTAAAGGTAAGAGTGCAAAAGCAAATGTCAGCATGTGTATACTTGTGTACAGCTGTGTTATTTTGTTCTGTCTAGCTGTACAGAGAAGATTCTGTGCCAGAGCAAAATACAATCATATGTTCAGCATTTAATTCTTGAAAGCAATACTGTATTAATTGTTTTGCATTAAAGAGATCAAGAGAAGCAATGTCACTAATGAAAAGCAATGCCATACATGTATGGTACGGTACAGTATTTCAGTTTTTTTTATTTTTATTTCACTGGTATGATTCACTTTGGCACAGAATCTTCCAAAAAAAAAAAAAACACAGTAAAATGATCATATATCAACAAAATGATCATATTAACTGGTAGACAGATTGTTTATCATGACGTTTGTTCATTTAACAATTATGTTTTGGGAAAAATAAGCCCTGTGACTAGGACTCAAAATTTCTAAAATTTCTTACAAATTTCTCAAATACTGTTTAATTGATACTTATTATTCAAAAATATAATTATTCAGATTTTCTTTTCAGATTAAAATGTTTTTTTCTTTTTTAGAATTTTTAAGGACTTCAATGTGTAGCCATTCTAAGACATTTTTGTTGTTATACACCTGATATTGGCTCAGTATATGATGGGACCCTGTAAATAACTGTAAATAACTGTAAATATGATGTTTGCTATAAATAAATATACCTTGGCAAAATTTTTCTATGTCTCATGACTGAATAAATTATAATATATAATATTAAATAGAATAGTTCCTAGTAGTGGACTGAGACTTCCAAACATTACTGAGATATTTAGAAGACTAGGAAAATCTGTTTGAAGATACAGAATGTTGAAGATATGTTATTATGACTAATAATCAATGAATGCGAGTAACCAGGAATTATCACTGGTTCCTTACCACTGAGAGCTACATTAAGTTACATTAAGTTAGAGAGGCAATTGACATTTCTTATTTTATTTTATAAGATGTCATTCATTAATCAATGAATAGTTGTCTTTGGCAACTTGTAATTCCATGACTCTAACCAGAAAAAGCCACAGAAAATGCCCCTCAACTTAAAATTTCAACTTGCCAACTTAGGGTATGTTACAACCCGCTATCTTTGGGATGGGAAGTTTTTTTTGTGTGTGTGCTGTGCCATATTTTGTGTGCAGGTCGAACTCCCTCCCAGAGTTTCCAGCTTGCCCTAGCCTGCCTTGCTCCCGCCTCCCAAGATGACATCACTGATTGACGACCATATTTAAATAGGAAGAGGAGTGAGAATGGTTAGGGATGTGGCTGGTGGCGAGAGTGTGCTGGTGGCGAGAGTGTGCTGGTGGCTCTGATGCATGTATGCTATTTTCTGACTGCTGTTCTGGTTTTTGGACTTTGAGTTTGATTGTCCCTGTACCTGTTTATGTGCATTCTATTCACCAATGTATATATGTTCACTTGGTTCACTGGCAGTAGGGGTGTGGCTGCCATTTCTTTTGGGAGAGGGTCCTTTTGTCTGTTTTTGGCTTAGGTAGTTAGGGAAATATTTGTATTTTCTTTGTTATTTTTCTTTTAGGTAAGCTTGGCCCACCCTGAAGTTATGCCTGTTTTGGATCATTTGTACAGTTATATGTATATAATTGTGTTACAATATACCACTACTTTTTTGAACAACCCTGTTTGTGGTGTTATTCCTGGCTCCCTCATTTTTAAAGGTCAACCCCATTGTATCCCGAGCTGGTTACTCTGTGTGGCCTAACCTAGATTGGGCTGTAACAGGTAGTATACTCAACTATCAGTCCTTTCTCTGTTTACAGAGTGACATCAAATCAATATAGCTCCTCACACTGTGAACATTGTAACATGCCCCTTCTTTTACATTATTTTATGGCAGTATTGGCTTTAGATCAATTAATATACAGACACAGAACTTGGTTAAAACTATACCATCATAACTAATGATAGCTGGCTAGCTTCTTGTTAATGTGACTCACTATCATTTGCTGTTCTTGCTCTACTGTGATTTCAGTCCAAAATGCTGCTTTAATGTTTGAAGTTCACTATATGCTAGAACAGTACCAAAAGCCACTCAGGCCTGTTACTGTAAAAGTGTAGTTAAATGAGCTTTTTGTGAGCTTCATGTGCTCTGATAGAGCAAATGAAAAACTTTTTACTTTTGTGGAGGTGTCCTTGTTTTTTTTTTTCCACTTTGCACATCAAATGACATCATTAAAACTTTCACCTTATGAAATGTCCTATTATTTCGTGTGTGTGTGTATATATATATATATATATATATATAAGAATTTTTTTGCATTGTACTAGTTTTCATACCTGTATAAATCTGAATTCTCTCCAGTTGAGAGAGTTGCTGACAGAAGGGAGCGATGTGACTCCTAGTAAAACAAACAGTGCAAATCCCAGCATTCCCGTGGACAAGTAGGCATCAGAGCGCCAGGCCCACATTTCCTTGAACTCGTACGTTTTATTCTCTTTAATCTAGAACACAATCATTTAGCAAATTAAACTTTGTGAACTGTAACATCATAGAGACAGTTTATGCACATACATTTTGTTTAAAATATCTATAAAAGGTTTGTTTGGTTCTCCATCAGCAGGCTGTGGCATAATTAACCAAGTGATGAACGCAATAGTATGTGGCATTTTTGTAATTCAATCAAATCCCTCAGTTTTTAGCAGAAAGCAGATGTAGCATTTACTACTACTACTAATAATATTCATATTTGATTATTGCTATCCACTTTCTTTTGGCTGAATTACATGCATATGGGTGATTCCATGATTAAGATGCTATTTATCCCTTGTAATTCAAAGTAATTGTAATTTTTTTCAAGATTAAGTGTATAAAAAACATTAATTTAAACACTCAAAACATCCAAATCTCATTTTACAATATGTTTTTGCTAACAAAGGGCTGCATTTTGCTCTCAAATTTTATTGGGTCTAAAAATTTGTGAAAATTGTGTTGTTGAGCTCGACCTTGGTTCTCTTGCACTATATAAAACTCACTGTGCTCGGAACCTGGGTGTTCTGTTTAATAATAATTTAAAATTCGATAAGCAGATTAGTGCTGTTGTAAAGTTTGCTTCTTTCAACTTTGCCTCGTTACAAAAGTAAAAGCATTTTTATCTTTGAGTAACTTTGAAACTGTGATTCATGCTTTTGTAACATTTCGCTTACATTATTGTAATTCGCTTTACTATGGTGTCTCCAAGTCTTCCCTTTCCCTTTATAGCTGGTGCAAAATGCAGCTGCCAGACATCTCACGGGGACCCGTAAGTACGAGCCCGTTATGCCTATCTTAATCAATTTACACTGGCTCCCTGTTAAGCCTAGAATTGATTAAAAAATATCATTGTTTGTTTACAAAGCTCACACTAAGTTGGCCCCTCAGTATCTTTAAATCTCAGTATTTGTAAATGTAATGTCAGTTGGACACTAATAGCACCCATATGCAGCCATGTACTTTTAACCTGTTTGCTGAACTTCTGATCTTTAGTAATTAGAAATTGAACATTACATTGTATATACTTGCAACAATAATTTGGATGGTGAAGACCCATCCTCTCAACACAATATTTTGAATTAATTAATAATATATACATAATAGACATGCTCATACATTCTTACCAGTGATATATAAATGTTGGCCCTTTTATGGAAAACGAAGTATCTGATAGGGATCACCAGGGTGTACAGCACGTGCAGAAAAGCAAAAGCCAGTGCCAGAAGTCCCAGCTGCTTCCTGCACAACATCCAATGATCCAGCCAGTCAGGAAAACGGCGGTATTTAGTGCCATTGTAGAGCTGCAGGAAAGCAGCAATGATACCAGGTAGATAGCACAGTGCCAGCATCACCAGTGCGACCATAGGAAACACCTTATTAGCCAGCGAGACCATGATGCGAAAGGAATTGTCTTTGTTGTCAACAACCCGTGCGTAGACAACATCCCGAATTAGAACATAGAGGAAGAAGGCTCCAAGGAGTCCAGCACTGATACGTAAAGGAAGCCTCCAAAGAGGAAAGAGTTGAAGAGGGAGATCCTCCAGCTCAGACGCCACTCTCAGGGAGCCTCGGTCCACTGCGTTAAGACCCAAACTGTGGGCTATGTCCACTACTACCTGCTTGGCATCAACGTGGTTTCCACAAATCAATACCTGAAAAGATATTTATATTTTTCTTATTTATTTTATCTCAGATATGACAATATAGAAAAGAAGTTGGGGCCAGAGTGCAAGGTTCAGCCATTTTTCAATGTTCCAGGAGCAGCTGAAGGTAAACAGAAGCCAGAAAAGCAGAAACTGGTGTGATGGCAATGTTGCATAGTTTTTCTAAAGGATCTTTCAGATGATATTATTATTATGGGTCTAGAAACCATTCAAAAATTGCCAGCACCTTTAAAACTTGGTATATATACATTCAAAAGAAATAAACTGACATTGAAATGTGAAAATTCAATGGGTAGAAAAAGAGTTTTCAAAAACAGCTTATTGGTAAGCCACACCAAACATAAATTTATAAATACACTGTAGTATTGTAATATTCTTACAAGATAGACATTCTATATAATGCAAAAGTCTAAGGCACCCAATTTTTGTTTAATATGTGTTTTTGTCTTAGATGTTTATTTTATGTCTTCTGAATTAGTGTGTCAGTAGAAAAAAAATCTTCAAACATCCAAACATACATTTTGTATGGAAGGCCTGAACCGCAAAGTGTGGGAATTCTTTGTGCTGTCATAATTTTGTCTCATTATTTCAATATATTATTTTGTTATTTTGAATTAGTAATGCATTATTTGACTTAGAAACTTGTTATTTCAAGATATTTTCTGGTTATTTTGACTTAATAATTTCATTAGTTAATTTGACTTACCAAGTCATTATTTTGAGTTAGTATCTCATTACTTGGACTTATTATCTAATTTTTTTAGTAAGTCTCATTAACTCATTATTTTGACTTACTCACTCAATATTTTGACTTAATAATTTGTTTTTTTCACTTCATAAGTTGTTATTTTGATTAAGTTGTTACTAAGTCAAGAATAATGAGATCTGGAAATAATGAAGTAAGTCAAAATAACCAGTTGCTAAATCACAATAATGAGATAATATCTTGAAATAATAAGTAAGTTGGAGTTAAAATAGCAAGTTAATAACCAGTTACTAAGTCAATTGAACTATATACTAAGTCAAATGATTCTGCAAGTCAAAAATTGAGTTACTAATAAGTTCAAATAACAAGACACTAAGTGTAAATAACATGTTATTCAGTCAAATAATCAGATATTAAGCCAAAATAATGACATACCAATTGAAAACAAACAAAACAAAAAAAAATCACACCTTGCAGTTAAGGGTGTCAATAATTTTGTGTCTTTAAAGGAAATTAGATTAGATAATAGATCACATTTCAGATTAAAACTTTGTCGAATTGAGATCTACAGAGCAAGTGAGAGCCAAAATCTTAAAAAAAAAAAAAAAAACTGTGGGAAGTTCTCTAAAATGCTTGGAAAAACCAACCAGCTGATTTCTTTTGAAAACTATTCTACCACATGCCTAATAGAATTAAGGCAAGGTTCACGTTAAGTTTTAATTTTATTTAGTTTTTCACTAAATCATCCTGATAATTAATGCCTTCATTTTTTAAAAATATTTTGTCAGTAATTATCCCATAGGTAAACTTTAAACTAGGTTTTATGTATCTACTTATCTCCATTCAGCACAGGGATATGCTCACACTGATAACGCACTGCGGTCCCTGAGTCGCAGAGTGAGGCCCCGATTGCCTGCCTGGATTCAGACTTTGTGAACCTGTTCCTGAAAAATCCTCTGGTGACCAGTGTGAATTTCTTTTTGCAGTGGACTTGAATTTCAGATAATAAGCAATAACACTAGTGGCACAAACATCAGTGAGAGTGCTTCATCCCACTGTGATTTCCCTCACATTTTGTTGATGAGATGGATGTTGGAAGTATGCAGTACAGTTTATATATACAGACGTTTCACAACACATCCATAAACATACCAGGAGGATGTTCTGTTTGGGGTCATATTTGGGGAAGAGTCTGCAAATTTAGGTGAATTATTGCACAAGTCTTTTGTACCTCATTTGACACTTTGCACTTTGCTCCATGAATGGTTGACATATTAATTGCAGATCAGTGTTTCAGCCTTTTTAAATGCTTACAAGGATTATTAAAGTGCCATTAAGCAACAATAATTGTATACATAAGGGAACACTTTACATTAAGTGTCCCTTTTAAATCATTAGGAAATTAGCAAATAGTTTTCAACACAGTGTCATCTATGAGTCAGTGCAATGATGTCTGCAGACATTAATGTGATCATCAAGCAGCCTATAACAAATCCACCATACAATGGTACAGAGCTGCTGAGGTTATTTTGGTGGTTATTTCTAATAAGGAGTGGCCATGAATGAATATATTAAGGTCATTAAGTTTCTCAAGATCTATTTCACTGCCAGGAAATACTTGTGGCAGCTATTGCATTTTAAAATGAGTGAGACAGAGAAATCAATTAAATTAGATGCCTGTGACCACAGCAACTTAAGCATGAAGAAGATTGATAATACTGCACTTTGCTTTAATCTTGGAATGATGCATACTGAAGTCACTGGCTCATCTCACTGAAGTCACTGTGCCACATCACACCCCTGCTGCTTGCAGCACGGCCTATAGTATATTATAGCATACATATTGTTTTCATCAAATTCAAAGTAAATTCTCTAAATATAGTTATTTATATAACTACTAAATATAGTAGATAGTGGTGTAAACTACTAAATGTAGCTTTAAATTTGAGTTAATAGGGTGTAATATGCTAATATGTTAAAGTATGCTAATATTTTTCTATACTACAGCACTGTTAAATTCTCAATTCTGATCAGTCAGAATATTCCGTAACAGTAGCTCTACCAATAGTGGCAGGTGCAAGACAAATCACAGGTTTATATTGATGCTCATTCTCTAAAACATTGTTTTAGAGAATGAGCTGTAACTTTAAGTTTTCCAACATGGAGAAGTCTTCAGGATGGAGGACTTTGTGGTAATTTCTTGGTAATGTCTATTTATAACTGCTATATTTGGGTTGCCATGTTGTTGACAGTTGATCATTCACACGTAAACTACAGGAGACACTCATAAAAGGGTTAGTGCATGGGCCCACATTTTATATAACCTTTTATCACTGATTATTCTTTTAGCAGATCATAGCTTGTAAGTTAATTTGCTATATTATTAAAATAGTCATCTGCATAAGAAATGAAGTTTAGGGCAATAATACACACACACACACACACACACACACACACACACTGTGGGGGAAAAAGGTATTGAACAGAGAGTGTCAACATTTTTTTTTCCAGTAAATATATTTCCAATAAGGTTATTCACATGAAATTTTCACCAGACATCAGTATTAACTCAAGAAATCTGGAAATATTAAGAATTCACAACATTAAAGTCCATAAATAAATTTATCTGTAATAAAGTGGAATGACACAGGAAAAAAGTATTGAACACACTAAGAAAAAACAATTCTCCAAGGCAAGGTAAGGCAAGGAACCAGCTTAAATCTGTAAGTAGTTAGAAAGTAATAATATCTCCTATCTGTGCAAATTAATATCAGCTGGGTTACTAAATTGATGGTCGATAAAAAAGGCTTTTTGTTACCAAGGTGTCACACAAGAAACATCTCATGACGGGTAAAAGCAAAGAGCTCTCCCAAGACGGTCGCAACCTATTTGTTGCAAAACATGGAATCGGATACAGGTGCATTTCAAAACTTCTGAATCTTCCAGTACGCACCACTGGGGCTATTATCCACAAGTGGAAACAACATCACTCCGTCATCAACCGGCCACACACTGGAGCTCCTTGTAAGGTTTCTGACCAGGGAGTCAGAAGAATAGTTAGAAGAGTAGCCCAAGAACCAAGGACCACTCAGAAAGAGCTCCAGAACCACTTGGAGGCAGCAGGTACTATCATCACAGAGAAAACAATAGGCAATGCACTCCACCGCCATGGCCTCTATGCACATTCACCCTACAAGAATTCATTACTAAAGAAAAGGCATGTTGAAGCTCGTTTAAAGTTTGCTACAACTCATTTGGACAAGCCTATGAAATACTGGGAGAGTGTAGTCTGGTCAGATGAGAGCAAAATTGAACTTTTTGGCTGTCATACTACACACCATGTTTGGAGAAGAAATGGCACTGCACATCACCCTAAAAACACCATACCAATAGTGAAGTTTGGAGGTGGAAGCATCATGGTGTGGGGCTGTTTTTCATCACATGGTACTGGCAGACTTCATATAATTGAAGGAACGATGAATGGAGCACTTTACCGGGAGATTCTTGACAAGAATCTGCTGCCATCCACCAGGATGATGAAGATGAGACATGGGTGGACCTTCCAGCAGGACAACGATCCAAAGCATACATCAAAGGAAACTCTCAATTGGTTTCAGAGAAAATAAATCAAGTTGTTAGAATGGCCCAGTCAATCACCTGACTTGAATCCAGTTGAACAAGATTTAAAGACAATATGTTTAGAAGAATGGGCCAAAATCACACCTGAATACAGCGGCCCATTAATTTCTTCATACAGGAAGCGTTTTGAAGCTGTCATTACAAAGGCTTCTTTACGAAGTATTAAATAATTTTCAATACTTTTTCCCTGTGTCATTCTTCTTTATTACACATAATTTAATTTATGGACTTTAATGTGTGGATTTCTTTATATGTGTGGATTTCTTGAGTTAATACCGAAGTCTGGTGAAAATTTTATGTGAATAGCCTCATTGGAAATATATTTACTGAAAAAATGTTGATGCGTTCAATACTTATTTCCCCCACTATATATATATCTTGCATGCATCTTACCTGTCTGTTGGCATCCAGCCCCCCTGATTGCAGTGACCAGGCTGAGATGGTGTTGAAGGCTTTGACTACAAGTGCCCCAGGTACCAGCATGCTCAGATACTCAGCATTAGATTCTGTGTACTGATGCTTCTTCAGATTATTACTGATGTCCACCAGGACCTTTCCTTCAAGAGCTGGACTCAGACTGGCCAGAAAGTCATAGTTCTCTCGATGAATAGCCACAAATATCACCCTCGCTGTTCGAGATGCCTCCTCATGTGGCATTACCTTTGCCCCCTTGGGCAACAGAGCAGAATTTTTGGGGTTTCGGGATCCGTAGACAACATTATATCCTGCTTGAAGCAAGCGAAGACCCAAAGATCGGCCAAAATCTCCCGTGCCAAAGATACACACCGTATCTTGTTTGCTGTCTAGTGCTGTCATGGTCATTGTGTCTGGCTTCATCTCTACTCATGAACACATGGAGTAGATTAGAATAGTTTGTGTAGTGGGCCAAAATGCAAGAGCAACATCAAAACCAAAAATCAAAAATCACAACAACAAAACTAAAAACAACACAGCACTTTCAAAAATGCATCAACAAAATGGATAGGGCTCATTGCTGATAAGCTTGTTTCAGTCTGAGAGGCCACTTGAGATCTGGAGGATGTTTACAGTAAAAGGGCGAAAATGCAAGAGGAAATGAACTTTGATGAATCTACTGATGCTTTTATTCATGTCTGAGCAAGGCCCTTAAACTTCATCTGCTCAGCTCAATTGTAAGTCACTGCATAAAAATGTCTGCCAAATGAATGTATGTAAATGTCAATCAGCAAATGAAAATGTCCAATCAGCAAGTATGTGATGTTTGATAAGGACCTATCCTTTATGTTTTCGATTAATGCGGTCATGTTTCTGAAATAGCTGTCGTATTTTTGGTCTGTTAATGTTTTTCGGTTTGTTAAAAGGCCACCATAACACTGATAGTGAATAGCAAAAACTTTTAACTTTACAACCTAACTTCAGAATTTCTAATGACAAGAGGAATAGAAAGTGCTTTTAATCTCCTTTTAAACACAGAATGCATTTGCCACGTGTAAAAACCCACTAAGAGAATGCATTACTTACTTGCTGTGAAATAACTTACAGGTGCTCAGTGGTAAATGATGTTAAAAGAATATTCTTTACAATTTCACAAACTCTTTCAATTTTCACCTTACAGAACGCCAAGCACTGGCATTTATTAACTCTCTAACTCACTGCGTTGTCTTCTTGCTGCAGAACCTTGAAGTCATAGGTATTTCTAATAATCTCTTCAGGATGTAATTCCTGCAGTATAGTTCAGTTTTCTTCATGCACTAATTTCCTAAAAACATTAGTATTCTGGTACTGATCTACTACTGCTCAAAAAAAAGGCTTGTTCTCCCTTAAGAAGTTGTGGAAATAACTGAAGATTGTTCCCTCATATTAGTGTGAAGGTATGCATATCTGTGTCTGTGTGTGTGTGTGGTTGTGGGTATTTGTTTTTGGTTTTTAGTACCGCCCACAGTTTGAGAAGGTGGGGTTAAAGCATGGGGTTGAGACATGTGAGCTAATGGGAAACTCCGGATCTACGGAAAGTGATGCGTGTGTAGAGTACAGCATGTTTGCTTTACTTTGTTCCCTCCCATGCTCTTTTTTTTAAGCGAAGGCTGTACTGGAAGTGATATTGTGCAACCATGGACTATCTGCAGCACTGAGGACTGCCAAATATTACAACACTCTGGAAAAGTGAAACTTTTTGGTTCATGACATTGTGTACCTTAGCACTCATGGTTTTTTCTCTATTTACTGTCGAGAAAATCAAAATCTCTTTGAATTTAGCACAGTACAGCAGCATTACTTATAATACCATATATAACAGCTGTATTATGAGCAATATAAGCAATACTGTTGTAAATAGACAGGCAGTTCTTCACATTCCTGGACTGTAAATAAGAGTTGCTGATGACATGAAATAAAAATATTAAATGGCAATGGTAAGATGTAATAGTGGTATTTTTTGTTACATTTATATTGCCATTGGTTTGTGAAGGCCTTTAATGACTCAGACTTGAGTCCAACTCAGCCCCTTTTGGACTTGGACTCGATTGGTTAAGTACTTGGTCTCGACTCGAACTTGACAAAGGTGGCCTCGGACCCAGCACTATTACATACACACCACAGATACTTTGCACTTAAAATCCATGCACACAAATTCCATCAAAAGACCAGGTTCACAGAGCGGAAAGGGCAAAATCATCTACTAATGGCCAAAAAAAAAAAAAAGAATTTCTCTGAGGCAGAAGTTGAAGTACTTTTGACTCATGTCTATAAGAATTAAACAAATAATTAGGTGCATATTCAGCAGAGCCACAGTACCCGAAAAGGTCAAAAATATGGAGAGAAAGGGAAGCCAAACCATGACAAAGCTTTATAAAATTGATCAGATGCCATGGCAAATTGAACTGACTTATAAGGCAGCTTTCATCCTCCAAAAAAATAATCATACTGGTCTAAATATCCATTACCTCCTAAGGGCATAATGAAATAAACCTGTTCCAGTAATATCAATTCTGCCATTTGCACCATTTTGGTTTACTGCTACCATCTGCACAGACCATGCTGATATTTAATCTTTATTAAATAACTACACTTATTATTAAAAATGATTTAGGTTTACTTGCTCTCTTTTTATACTGTATATACTGTATATGTACAGATATAACATTAAAACCACCTGCCTAATATTGTGTAGGTCCCCCTTGTGTCACCATAACTGCTTTGACCCTTCGAGGCATGGACTCCACAAGACCTCTTAAGGTGTGCTGTGGTATCTGGCACCAAGACATTAGCAGCAGATCTTTTAAGTCCTGTAAGTTGCGAGGTGGGTCCTCCATGGGTCGGATTTGTTTGTCCAGCACATCCCACAGATTCTCAGTCAGATTGAGATATGGGGAATTTGAAGGCCAAGTCCACACTTTAAATTCTTTGTCAAGTTCCTAAAACCATTACTGAACAATTTTTTGCATTTTAATGCTGAAAGGCAACTGCCATTAGGGAAATACCGTTAACATGAAGGGGTGTATTTGGTCTGCAACAATAAAAAAAAAACAAAAAAAAAAATCACAACATGATACATTTTCTATATACAGTACCAATTTCTTGTCTAATGTGTCTATTTTCCACACGGCTGACATTTCCACTGTTAATCTGCGGTTTCTCAAACTTTTTGATCTTGTCTGTGCTGAATGTCACAGGAGAATAAAGGTAACAAACAGCATTTTAATCACTTTCTAATTGTCATTAGCATTAAAATTATTTCCACAGGGTTAGTTTTGATACTTTGTAGGTGTCTATTACTATTTAACCTGTGTTTTCCAGTCAGATATTTCAGCTCAAAAGACCAAAAGTGGCTCTTTTGGCCATTTTTGGGTGAAAAATTTCAGTGGCATCCCTAATAAATAAGTACTATGTACTTGTGTAGTGTTAGTTAAGTTACTTATACATTTCACATTAATAATCTCAAAACATTTTCCATTTATCTTGACAGAAAGCAAAGGCACATGTTTCAAACAGAAAAATCAATTTGAAACAAGAGTACTGGCCAAATGATTACTAGTGTTAGATAGGAGAAAGGGGCGGGGATTACAGGATGTCATGTTTAATATCAGAGAGTTCAAAACACCTGCACAACTATCAATGAATTCCAGATTGTCACGGATTTTCCCCTCGCACTGAGTTCCGGAGCGAGCAGTGCGCTCAACAGCCTGTAGCGCGACAGTGTGTGCTTCCGGGTTGTCAGTGACTTGGTTTAATTTCGACATGTGTGTTTTGTTATGGTTTATGTCTTGTATCTGCCACTGTCTTGTTATTGGTTGTCTCCCTCACGTGTCATCATTATTCACAGATGTTTTTGTTTTACCATTGATTAAATTACATTACTTATTTAGACCCCTCGTGTGTCTTTTTTCAATGCGAATATTATGTGTCTGTACCGTACCAAGCCGTTTATCCTTGTTCATTGATTCATGGTATTTGATCCTGTTTAGTTCTCAGGTTTATTGATTCTTGTTTCACCTAGTTCATCCTGTTTTTCCAAACTTTTGCTTGTTTTTGACTATGTTTGTGCTACAGGTTTTGGATTTGTCTGCCTGCCTCTTAATAAAGTTCCTAACAGCAATTGCATCCATCTAAAACCCCATTACATGACAAATTCATATCTTAATTGTTGCCGTTTTTATTAGGGACAAAATATGACTAACATACAGAAAAATGTAGAGCTCCCACACAAAATCCATAAAGGTTGGCAGGTCAGTGTTTCCCCTCTACCAGCTGGCAAAAATGGTCTACTAGCTTGACCAGCTTAACCTGTGGTTTGGCAGCTGGTAGATTAAGCTTGATTTTTCAGAAGCTAAAGCTGCATGAAGAACAGAATTGTCATGTCTGTGTCTTGTCATGTTTTTCTTTTATAATCTTATCAGTGTATTTGGATGTTTAACCTGATTTGTTGTTTAACCTGTTTACTATATTCATTAAACATTAGTCAATAGTTCAGCTGGCTCAGTGCGAGGCTTTTTATTTTATTTTTTTTAAGTTGGTGCCAGATGATGCATGATGTTAAGGCATATGATGTATGCCTCCAAAACCTCCATTCTAGAGTGTAACATTTAGGATGTTGAAATTGCTTAAAATTGCTGATATTCATGAATTGTAACATTCAGAACAGGCTGCTCACATTTAAGCCCTTTCTTGAATTAGCATTCTGCTTCAATTTTCAGGTTGTGAGAGGAAGTAAAACTGGACTCTAAATGTAACTTATTCATAAATCGGTTTGCAGTGCATCAATTATTTCCTTCAGTTAAACTTCAAGCTCAGCAAAGAAGTGACCTAATTTAACTACTGTAAGTAGTTTAAAAAATACATGGTTGATACAAGTTGAATACAAATAGTCTTTGGTGCATTTATATTGAAAAAAATAAGTTATTTATTTTTTTCTGGAAAGTTTTCCTAAACCTTGAGCAAGTGAAAAGAAAGCAACCTACATAATACCATGTATGTAAGCATGAAAATACTGCTTTATCTTTTTATGTTTGTTTGTTTAATTGAAAATGTCTGACCAAAGCATTTTGCACAAATCTACAAACATTTGCTGAGAAGCCTGTTTGTCTGTTAGTATAATCTGTACTATGGTATCTAAACTAATTCATTGGCAGTTGATTGCTACAGTGTTCTCTAACTATCCTTTAACTAAAAACTCATACATCCAGACATTTCTGCTTCTTCATGCTGTGGCATCTGTAATATGAAATATATTAAAGTATGTGTGTGAGTGTGTTTCCATAAAATGCATGACACATGACATTCAACAGACTGAGAGTCAACAGACTAGCTTACTGGAGTTTAATGAAAAACAAATAAAATTATCTGTAGTTTCAAGCAGAGCATTCACTCTTAGAGTTTGCATATTCACAACAGTATTGTGAACTAAGTTTGTGTATGTATAGGGAACTGAATTTTTTAAATTTATTTATTTATTTATTTATTTTTTACAGATATACTGTATATAGGTAAATGGTAAAACTAGAGACCTGTATTGGATATCTGTTATGTTTAAATGAATAACAAATGCATTATTAATTGTGATAACGTGCAATAATTTGTTAAGAATGTGTTATCCAGTTTATTGAGCATAGATGAATATAGATTGAAATCATATGGGGGTATAATTGACAACATTTTAAAAAAGGAAAGATGTAGAACCCTTCAGCTTGATCCTCTGGGGGAACCCTTAACTTTTTCATACATGGCACCAACGCTTATGGACAGCCAATTTAATACTGTTTATATATATGCGCTTGCAATTTTTAAAAATTGCTGCAAAATTTCCACAGATTTGGGCCAAGATGTGCCATGTGATGTCATTACAACGCATGTTCAGTCAAAGCCCTCTTCAATTCACATGCGTCGAACATGAGTACAGCTAAAAGGTCTCATTTCATCACTGCGAAAGACCGTGTCAAACCATTTCCTGCAACTGCAATTTCACCAATTCAAGTGGTTTTTGCAAAAAGGACAAAAAACTCCACAAGTAGAAAAAAAGCTGCAGCAAAATATCAAGCATTTTAACAATCACAAAAAATGTGGATGTACAGACATATTATATATATATATATATATATATATATATATATATATATATATATATATATATATAGTGTGTATGTATGTATGTATATATATATATATATATATATATATATATATATATATATATATATATATATACACATACATACACACTATATATATATATATATATATATATATACACACACATACACACATACACATATACATACACACAACCCCATTTACAGATAAGTTGGGACAATGTGTAAAATGTAAATAATAATAAAAACAAAATGCAGTGAGTTGCAAATCTCATGAACCCATATGTTATTCACAATAGAACATAGAAAACATAACAAATGTTTAAACTGAGTAAATGTACCATTTTTTAATTTGATGGCCACAACACATCTCAAAAAAGTTGGGACGGGGCAACAAAAGGCTGGAAAAGTAAGTGATACTTGCCACATCTGCAGTCCTCATGCCTCCCTGCAGCAGGCCTCACACAGGTGACAGTTCACAAGCATGTTCACACAGATGAGCAGGCAGCCTAGGCATCTTTCTTCTGGTGTTTTTCAGAGTCAGTAGAAAGGTCTCTTTAGTGTCCTGTTATTGTAACTGGGACCTTAATTGCCTACAGCCTGTAAACTATTAGTGTCTTAAGGACTGTTCCACAGGTGCATGTGCAATAATTGTTTATGGTTCATTGAACTAGCATGAAAAACATTGTTTAAACTAGCGATGCACCAATGTATCAGCCAATAATCTGTATCGGTCGATAAAGGCAAATTTAATATGATATGAAAGTTATTCTAAATTTACAGATTTTTCATGAATACAAAATGTGTTTGTGTAAATATGAATGATTTACACATAAATCCATTCATGTTCAGCTTGATAAATATTTGTACAGTCAACTTCAGAATTACACCATCTTTATTCAAATGGATGAAAAATAGTGTATGTTAAATGAACATTACAGGAGAAGCTACTACTATTTTGTACAGTAAATTATTGACACTCAGAAGAAAATTTTACATAAATGCAAAAAATTGTTAATATGAGAAATTATTTTTAAATTTCTCTCAGTCTCTAGAAGCTCTTATGTTCAACAACAATGCAACATAAGAGACATGGCCCTGTGCACACACATTCACACCTAAGAGCAATTTAGCATAACCAATTCACCTTCCAGAATGTTTTAAAGGTTGGAGGAAACCAAAAAACCTGGAGGAAACCCAAATGGACAGACTTTGGGGTCAAACTCAGTACCTGTGAGCTGTGAGGTGGCAAGACTACCTTCTGCATCACTTAAATTTTATTTATTTATTAAACTTAATTAATTGCTTTTTAAATATACATTTGTGGTTATATTAATTCCAGTAATTATAGAGTTAACTGTAAATCGATTTTTCAATAAAAAGTTTCATTTGAGAAAATTTAATTAAATGGCATGTTTTTTTGCATTTGTTCAGAATTTTAAAAGGATTATTTTGGCTCGAACAGTGAACAAGAGGTCATGATGATGAATGGAATTTGGAACATACTGTAGCGTTCCTCTTATCTCCACACCCGGCAACCGCAACCCAAAATAGAGGCCGCGTCTTCATAGATAATTAGGCACTTTCATGGTTTCTTACAAAGAAGCCTAAGATGTGATGTGACCTCTCAGAGAATGCACATTAGCTGAATGTGTGTGGGTGACTATTCTTGCATATGAGCTGATAATAGCAGGTTGGCTCAACCTTAGGTCATCATCACCTGTAATTATACCTGTCTGCTTCTGACTGTACTTATTCATTCATTCCTGATGAATAAGAGTGTTAAGGTGTGGTACACAAGAACATTTTCTATGTGTGTGTGTGTGTGTGTGTGTGTGTGTGTGTGTGTGTCCAATTTCCATGCACATATTGGGCATATTGTTACCAGTGACATATAACACATTAATGTCCTTCTCAGCTTGCAAATTCATTTGGAAATGCAAGAGCAATTGGATGGATGTGTTCAATAAAATATAAGAAATGTATTACGAGCCTGGTTGTAATGTCAAATAGGCATGGTGAGAGAGAAATTAGCAGTGATGACATTTCACAATTGTTATTAAGAATGACACTGTGATCTGATTGTAAATATTGTCTGAGCCGTCATATGTAAATGTGAGGCATCATTTATGCCTCTTCCAACCATGGGCATGTATTCCCCGTATTTCAGAAATGAAAAACATGCAAGGCACTTTTAAAGTTTGAGGTTTAAGCCAGTTTGATCAAGGTATACATATTTTGTACAGTATAAAGCAATATGCTGGAAATGACTGGTAATGCTGGGGTGATGGCTAAGGCAGACGATTTCAAATAAGAACACAGGTCCTTAAACAAATGCTGCATTGATTTATTAGTGTTTCAGAGATGTGTTTCATATTAACCCACATTAACCCTGAATTTCCTGTGGCTAAGTAGCTTCTCCTCTGACCTGTAATTCGTGTATACAAGCACTCACACTCTAAAAACACCTAAATATTGTGCTTAAAAATATTTGCTTACATACGGTGGACAAATCATAAATCTACTTGTTGGCTAGCCCACTGAGCAAGTAAAAACTCCCATAAAATAGTTCCATCATTTGGTTACCTAATGACTAGCCTAAAAACTGGTAGCTAACTTAATGCAATAACATATTCCACTCTGTTTCTGAATGCCATGTCTTTAAGGCTGTATTAAGTAATGAAACATACAACAATATTGATATTGAAACATGCAGATATTTAGCTGTGCCTTCATTGTCACTAGCAAGTCACGGTTTTGCTACGTCACATATGAAGGCTCAGCTCATTGGTTGTGCTTTGTAAAGTTCAGTGTAAACTGGGTCGAAGTTGAATTTTGGTGAACTTTGAGCACAGTGGCAATGTGTCAAATTCTGTGTTGCCTGTAGGCAAAAAAATTGCTCCATCCATGGGGAAAACTGGTGCACAATGGTTTTTGCCACTGATCATTTGTAAGCAGCCTAATTACCAGGCTAGGTAGCAAATGAGAGATTAGGATTGAAGCTGTTGTGAGTTAGCCTTAGCTAGTTGTTGATGAAAGAGCTACTAATTTACCATCAGTAACTGATGTCGTATTCTTTTGTGAATATTTTTGCTTTCATACTAAATTTAAGAGTGTATTCTTTCCATCTTTAACTTGACTGAAGAATTAGAAACTGTACTTCAGCTTTTACCAGAGAATTTATTTTGTTACTATTACCACATCAAAGATATACTAGACCCTTGCAGTTGTATTTTTGTTCCTGATCATGAACTGAAAGTGTCATGCCTGTACACATGGAGTTCATTTGCAAGAATGTTTGTGTTCACACCTAACCACTATAACCCCCACCGTTAAACACACAGATGCTCCCTGACTACACCATTTTTTATCCACCGACACATAATCCCTGCATGTCCTGTGACAAATTACACAATAACAGCATCATCAAAAAATTACCACATTTTTTTCTCTCACTTTTTAGTCACTCACGCAATGCTGCAATTACATGCCACTGTGAGATACTCACCATAAACAAAGGCTTAACAGCACGAAAACACAAACATATGTCCAGCTGGGATATCACTGTGTCTCCCAGCTTGATTGACATGTTTTCTCTAACCTCATGGTTGTATGTATCTAGGGTGAGTACCTGGAGAATGCAGTGTTTGTTATGTTCAAATGCCTAGCAGGCTTTGTCGTTTTGATTTCTGATGAACTGCATCATCCTTCCACAGTTGATTAGAGCACCCACAGGAAATGTGCTGCAGAGAATCGTGCACTCTGTGATCAAATTTAGGTCAGCAGTGTGCCTGTTACAGAAAGCTTTTTTTTTTTCTAGTTTAACATAAACAATTTCTTGTTTTAGCACCTTGACAAGATACACAGTTTCTGAAACTTGACAGTTTATTGTGATGGCTCGTTGTACTAAAACAGCATTTTCTTCTTGGAAGAACAGATATGAATGGCGATTTAATCTCAAACAACAAAGGGATTGGGAATTCCAAGCTTTTCCTCTCAGCAACTGGAACATTGTGTTCAGCTGAGTATGAAGAGAAGCCAAGGAATGTTCAGATTGCACAGCAATCCCAGACTGCTCCACAGTCTGTGAACAAACTGTTACTTTTGGTATTGGAAGAAGTTTAATAAAAATGGCTCATGTTTACACAGCCTTTCCTAGAAATCATGCTTTCTTATGAACACACAACTGGACTAATCTGATTTTCATTCATCTGGGATAAATTGATCTGGGCTATTATTATTTAATAGCATTATTATTCATAAAAATAATGGACAAGTAGGCTTAATGACCAGAAAAAGAAAAAAAAATACTCCTTATTGACTTTCACATAGTGGTATGTGATTCACCTCAGTATTGTAACTATAGTGCAAATATCTGAATCCCACCTACTACTGCATGACACAAATCAGACGAACCATGATCTGGTGGATGGCAGAATTTTTTTTTTTGCACTAGCATCAATTACTATGCATGAAAAAAAAATTGTACTAGCATCAGTTAGCATGCATGGATGGACTGGGACGCATATGCTTATTCGCATTGCATCAATTTCATCACAGATGTCTCAACTTATAGAATCCATGGCTAGAGACAAACCTGGTAAAGTGGCAATTCATGGCTTGGAGTTCAAGAAAGTAAAATTGGCTGTGATCTCTGGCTGGGAGGGATGGCAGTACTCTCTATAGAGACGTGAGCCAATCATGGGCATTTGTGAACCCATGAATGTGAAGACGGCAGTTAGCACTTTCCCCTGATTGTGTTCAGCTATCCTGTAATGTAGTATAAACACCAGTTCAAATCTTAGTACATTTTTATATAGTCATTTCACTGTTCAATTTGATTTGAAGAATTGATTGTCTTCTTCAAAGCTTCCTGGAAGAGCCTTTGGATGGTGGGTAAGGGACACAAAATAAGTGGTACTGGGTGATGTCTCCACAGGAGGATTGTTAATCACTAGATTAACTAAGTGGGCTTTAATCGTGTTCTCATTCAGTGACACATGCTCGGATTTCAAATGGTTCTTTGTGAACTGCTGTATTCTCTCCACCTCTTTGTGTGATAATATGTCATCAGGTAATCTGCTGTGTGGCCTCCTGGAGAATTCATCTGCATCCTGGTTTTGTTTTCTAACTCTGTACTGTAGCTGGAAGTCAAATGTTGACAGAGCAGCCAACCATTTGTAGCTTGTGGCGTCAAGCTTAGCAGAGGTGAGGATATATATTAATGGGTTACTGTCAGTGAAAACAAGAAATGGGCTCCCATACAGGTAATCCTGGAACTTTTCTGTCACAGCCCTTTTAAGAGTGAGGAACTCTAATTTGTAGGCAGGGTACCTGCTTTCACACTTTGACAGCCCATAGCTTGCTGTTCCTGGTACAGGGAAGCACCAATGACTGAGGTGCTGGCATCTGTGTGTAGTATTTAAGACAATTTAGGATTAGCAAATCTGAGGATGGCGGCAGCTTCCCTATCAGGTTGTCAGAAATTGTCTAGCAACCAGGAGTCCATCATTCACCGAAGAACTCTTTTGGATTGGGGAACTTTCCAACTCTCAGTGTTGAGACGTTTTCTCAGTGGTGGGTATCCAGCAGTGAGCTCATTGAGTGGTTTAACAATTAGCCACATAATCCCAGAAAGGTTCTCAACTCTCTCAAAGGGTTCGGTTTTGGACACGTTTTTAATGCTGTTATCTTCTCTGGATCTGTTTTGATGCCTTTTTCAGATACAATGTGGCCTAAGTACCTTACAGATGTCTGGAAGAACTCGCATTTTTCCGGTGAGAGTTTCAGGCCATACTCTTTTAATCGGTTGAGCACTCGCACTAGCCTCTCCTTATGTTCTTCCAGTGTCAGGGAGAAAATGATAAGATCATCCAGAAAAACTAGGGCTTGCTTCAATTTCAGCTCTCCTATACAGCATTCCATGAGCCTCTGGAATGTGCTAGGGGTATTTGTTATCCCTTGAGGCATCCTGTTGAACTCAAAGAATCCTAGTGGGCAAACAAATGCAGACTTGTGCTTATCTGCTTATTCCATTTGATTTGAGATTTGGATTTGAGATCCAGCACGTAGAACCATTCGGATCCAGTCAGTGCTGAGAAGGATTCTTCTATATTAGGTAAGGCATAGGAGTCTTTTACTCTTTGGAGGTTCAGTTTTCTTTAATCTACGCAGAGTCTAACATCATTCTTTTTCCTGATGACTACAATTGGTGAGGAGAAAGGGGATTCACCTTCGAGGATGACTTCTGCATCAAGAAGTTGCTGGAGATGGTTATGCACAGCTTCTAGCTCTTGGGGATATATAGGCCTCGCTCTATGCTTAAATGGCTTCTCATCACTGAGGTTTATGCAGTGTTTTATTTTAGCAGTGCAGCCAAAGTCAAGCTCATGCTGTGCAAATACGTCTGGCATAGACTTCAATTTTTCACTTAACCTCTCTTTCCACACACTGGGTATGGAGAGTTTCCAAAGTCAAAACTGAGTTTTGGTTTGTGGTCAGGCTTTGTTTGGGAGTCTGAGTTAGAAGATTCGATGGACTGAACACCCTTGATGGCATGTATCTCCACTATCACCGCCTTTGGAGACAGGGTAATATCATAGTCTGATTCTTTTCTCAGAATGAATGGTATGCAGCGTGGTAGCTTAGGTGGTAGACTTGCCGTGCTATCTGTTACCAGCATGCCACCTGACATGGGAGCTGATTTTGGTGACTCTACCATCACCCATCTTCCAGCATTTGGTGTCCTGTAATTCACTGTTCCTTTGAGAACTTGGGTCTGACCAGCTGTGATGGTCTCAGAACTACTGCTGTGTAGTCTTACTTCTCCCACACTGGAATCAACAGACCATTTTTTCCTGGCTTCAAGAGTCTTCAAGACAACTTTGCCGCCATAAGGTAACAGATCATAATCTTGAGGCACAGTGTCTACATATTGTTCGTAAAGGGTATCCAGGGTGTTGGTACCTTTTAAAACTGATGACAGAGTAGAGTGCTTATCAAGAACAATCAGGGCTAGTGTGGGGACCTCAATATTTTTTTCTAATGAACTCTTAGGGAACTTGATTGTCGTTACAACATACCCAATGTAAGGCACTTCTTGGCCAGTAGCTCCTTCTACTTCAAGTCAGTTGTTCAATGAGTGGATAGGTAGATAGAACAGGTTCTCTTGATAGAAAGAACTGGGGATTTTTGTCACTTGAAAGCCTGTATCTAACAAACAGTTACAATGTCTTTCACCCACAGTCACTTGTGCAGTGCACTTGGCCCCAGTTAGTCCTTTTGGCAGGGTTACTAACTGTCCTTTGGTGTGTGAGTGTGCATAAGAGGAGCAATGCTTCTTTGTGGGATATTTTGCTTGGGTTTCAGTCCCGTTTGTCCCCCAGCAGAACTGAACCTAGTTTAAATTATGTCCCATGCTAGCTGTTTTTCCTTTAGCTGCTTCCTTCTTGAGGCTACTAGAGAGGGGTTTGGTTCACCCTCACACTAGGTTTTGATGTGTCCACACCTGAAACAATACCAGGGTTTTGGCCTATTGCTTTTGTTATTATTTCCATCTTGGCTGTGAAACTGTGGTTTTTGAGGAGTGGTATTGTCGACTGCAGACCTTACAACTGACTTGGGTATTACTGGTTTGGCTGCTAGTCTAGTCGGTGTCTTTTGACTGTCCTTCTGTGTAATTCGGGTAAGCTGGGATTGTAAATCAGCTATCTGTCTCTTCAGGTCTTGAATTTCATTTTTGGAATCAGAGGTAGATGGAAATGGTTTGCACTCTTCCTCATACTGGAAATAAGCACCTTGATAATGAGATGACACATTCTGCTATGATACACTGAAGTACTGCTTCATGCAGGATGCTTTGGAGGTTCGTTTGTCTTCTGCTGTGTGGAGTAACAAGAGAAGTTTTGCAAAGGTAGGTGGGTTCTTCTTCCTCTCTTCTAGCTGTAATTCTGATATTACGATGTTGTCCCAACAACCCCTAATAAACTGTTTCAAGAGTTGCCAGTCAAGGTCGCTTGCAGACACACCTCCCCTCCTGAAGGTGGTGTTCAGCATCACTTGTAGTCTTTGAAGATAAGCAGAGGGCTTCTCACCATTATCTTGCATAGTATTAAGGTACTTTGCAAAGGAATCATCTCCATCTTCAATGGTGCCGAAAGCAGAGTCTAAGATATCCAAGTACACGCCTGGGGAAGACTCAGGTGTCAGATGCTTCACTATGCCAATGGCAGGTGACAAAAGGCTTTCAAGGAGTTTGCATGATTGGTCTAAATCTGGCTGTTTTGTGTCTTTGAGGAGTAGTTCCACATTAGAACGCTGTGGCTCATAGTCCACTTCATTGTTAGGGTGAGGGCAGCGCCCAGAGAAGTATCGGAGTCGTAAAGGTGTGTGTACTTGCATAGCAGAATCTTCATTTCTTTCTATGTGCTCGATGATTACTCTGTGTACTTCCAGTGGATTGACATCAGAAGGTTTTAAAGCAGGCTGTGTCTTTCTTTCAGAAAGTGCAAGTGGTGGAGACCAGTTACATTCTGGCTGAACATATGGCTCTTGAACTGTCTCAAACTGCACCAAATGTGTCATTTTATGAATGTTGCAGTGTTGAATTTATTGTCCTTTTGATGGTCCTGTCCCATTACTATAAATGTGGTGGGACTGTCTATTGCGCAACAAGAAGATTGCCGCACATCTCAGTTCTCACAAAGATACATTCTATGTCCTCCTGAGTTCATTCTTCCAAGGTAGCCTGGCAAGACCAGCCTTTATGAGAACGCAAGTCTGTTCTTTGCGTTCTTAGAATTGAGAAACGCCAATGTGTGAAAGGGGAAGGGATTGTAGGGTGTCGGTTAATATCAGAGAGGTCATTCCAGATTCACATGTTGTTTGGCTCATCTGCCTTATTTAGTTTTTGCAGTGAAATGCAGTGTTCCTACACAACATTTAAAGGACGACAGGTCTGAAATGGGGGTGAAAAACAACAACAACCTAGCAACAACAAAATCCCCAAATGTGAAGTCCCACTATATGAAACAAATAATAACCATGTATAATTGTCTTTATAGCTATTAACTAAAGATTAAAAGTTATCTCATGACACCATTCAGTCATATTAACTCATTATCTGGACCCTTGTAAGCATGGAATTTTATATAAATTCTAAACCCTATAGTCATTTCTCTTTTGTATTCATTGTGGTCATTACAGACCAAAACAACAGAAATGTATCACTCACAGGCATCATTTATACCTGATTATAGGAGTTAGACATGACCACTGCACCCTCACCCTCCACAAACACAAAAACACATTACCTTAACTACAGTTTGGTGTCCATGATGATACATACTATTGGTTCTAGGCAAATCACGACACGCACAGACACACATTATGTGTGCATACAATAAAAGACAGCATTAATATTGCAATTCAGGGGTGGTGGATTGGTTTCAAAGAAAAAAATAACAACAAAATCCTGATTGTTGCTGACCAGGTTTGAGCTAAATTTTCTCTTTGCAGAGAATTCACTCAAGGAAATGTGCTTGCAAAAAGCTCCTCATTTAGATTACAATTGCTGACAAATGCTAGTAGATTATAATGAAGATACTTGCATTTACAAATAAGCAAATATTTTCACAAATAGTATATTAGAAAGCATATAAATCTTTACTTGAAGGACAATGAAATAGATATACTGAATTTTAGTTAATGAATTTTGGTGGATTTTACAGAGTGACAACTAACAAATGAATTCCCATGTGCATTAAATTAGCTTGCATAAACATGTGTTTGTTATATTTTTATACAGTTTAACCAAGGGGTATAAATTAAGGTAAACATTTCAAAAATAGTTTCAGAATATTTTTAAAGATGCATTGATTGAGAATCCTTTATAGGAAACTGGCAGAGAACCAGAATAATAAGACAAAGTAGTAGTCAGTATGTAAGCTCCGTCCTGAATTTTTATGAAATGAGACACACACACACACACACACACACACACACACACACACACACACACACACATACACACACACACGCACACACACACACACACACACACACACACACACACACACACACACACACACACAGTGCACATGTATCTGCTTGCATTACACGTGTGTAACAAGTACAGAGAAACAGCAGCACAAAGATATTTCAATATTTCCTGTACCATTTAATGTACCATTTTTTTCTTTCTTTTTTTCATATAGCTCCTTAGCAATCAAACCGGATTCCAAAAATAATATTGGAAATGCAAATTATAGGTGTTTTTCAATCAAAGTGATATGAAAATGCAAATCCGGAGCCTATCCTGGGTACACTAGATGTGAGGCAGGAATACACCCTAGGTAGGATGCCAGTCCATCACAAGGAACCATGAACACACATATTTATACACACACACACACACACACACACACCCACACACACATCTCAGGCCAGTGTAGTGTATCCAAAGAGGAGGATACCAGAGAACCCAGAAGAATCCCACATGAAGGATATGAAGATATATATATATATATATATATATATATATATATATATATATATATATATATATATATGAAGGATATAAGTCTGCATTTAAAGTGCCATAAAAATATGTCAACAAAAAACTACATCTTAGACTACGTTTACATGGACAGCAATAATCTAATTATTGACCTTATTCTGAGTTGCTTTTACATGAGTTGGTTTTAGAATATTCCTTTCATGTTCCAGAGAAGTTCCCTTTCATGTTTTACATGTTACAGAACATAGATAGATTAACTGCACACGTCATTTCGTCCCCACGCCACACCGTCAGACGTTAACTCCAGAATTTCACGTATTGTCTTTGTTATGGTACCGTATACAGTTTTGGGTGTTTCATTTTTCATTTTACGAAAGCTTCAAGTGCAGTTAATTATTTGTCATGCTATACGTACAAATAGACGACTTGAAGCCATGGACTGCTTCCCAAACCACGTACTTACCTACAGTGTAATAGCTGAAATACATGTATATCTTCTACTACATAACAGGTAAGTACGTGGTTTCGGACTCAGCCATGCTCTCTTGTTCGCCGTAAAACAGTTGAGCACTGCCATGTGTGTACGTGTCCTGTCAGAAAATGCAGTGAAAATTCACACACGACGTTAATAGTGTGATTAAGGTGTTTACATGTCTGTAATACACATCGATAATGCGACTAAAATAGGAATACTCCACACGTTTTCGATTTGACTTTAGTTGGAATAACGTAATCAAAAATTGCTGTTTACATGGTAGTCTCTTAATCAGAGTATTGTCTTAATCGGGTTAATATTGGATTATTGCTGTCCATGTAAAAGTACTGTTAGTTAAGTTCTCAAAGTATGTTATAAAAAGAAAGAGAAAAAAGAGAATGAGGAAAAAAGAAAGCAAGATAGTGATAAGTGGATCAGATAATGACGACTGTTTGTTTAAGTATAACAGTAAATAACTGAATGCTATTATTTAGATATGGAGGACATAGTGGCAGCATTTGCACTAGCCAAGACCCTTGAGCAGCATTTGAAGAATCAATGGTTAAAGGGTGTTGATGAGCACTGGCCTTATAATGTGGGTTTAGTTCCCTAAGAAAACAAACAAAAAAAATCAGCTTTTAGCTATATAATATGTACTATGTTTATATTGTTTTGTAATATTTCATATTCATATTTTGTTCTATATTTTTCTATATTTTTATTTACAATTTTTAATGGTCTTTTGACATCAAGTTATTTAGTTATTTATTTAAGTTTGTACTGTTCTTTGTATTTATAGTTTGAAATTTGTACTAATGTGAACATTTAAAATAAATACAAAAGTTTTAGATTGTGTACATTTTTGGTTGGTGTCAGATTATTTATAACATAATAGTGATGAACGCTGGTTGGAAGGGCCCCCTGAGAATCTTCGCCTAGGGCCACTACAGACTCTAGAATAGCCCCTGATAACAAGAAATTAATTAATGTCTCCCTGTCTGACCAGGAGCTTTCTGTGCACACACACTTGATGCATGCGCACAGAAAGCTACCTCATTGTGCGAGTACTGAATTGAATTCTCTTTAGCGGCTTATTACGCTTGGATGGTCAAATAAATACACACACATCATGTCAAATTCAGGTCTGACCAAGTATTCATGCAAACACAGTCGGTTATGTCTTAAGTGCATGTAAACAGTGGGGAACAAATCAGAGGTGTGTCAATACAGTATATTGGATCTGTGCATTAGGTCTTAAAGTGACAGCAGTCTAATAATCCTGCTGCTGTCTGTGTCCTTAATGTTAATCAAATATTAAAAGACAAAGAGAAAATCACTCACTCACTCATTTGACTCAATAACTTCAGTAAATTTAATAAGAATCACTGCATGTCATACAGTGAAGTCTATTTTATTTTACATTTAATTGCTTTATTCAATTTCTATAGTATTTCTTACTTGAATACTACTGTGTGTGTGTAGGAAGTAATTTATCTCAGAGACATTCCAAAGCATTAAATGTAATTATAAACTGTAACTATAATCTGTGAAACACACATGAAACATGAATACAATGGGCAAAATAGTATTCAGAATAGTCAGAAAAGAGTAGTCAGAGAATGATGTAACTAGATATAAGACTGAGATCTTACACACTCAAAAGAGTCAAGAAGACTTTACAGTGATTGCTATATTGAGTTCACTTTATACACTGGGTGAACAGGAAGTGCTTGTGAAGTAGTTCATTACTCAAGGAAGGTTGATGTGACATATTTACTCAGCTCTCTTTTTTCTTGCTTGGATCCTAAACTGTAACACTTTCTAAGGTGTAGAGACACGCAAAATACTAAGTAAATTCTTAATTAATATCCTTTAAGATAATATATATATATATATATATATATATATATATATATATATATATATATATATATATATATATATATATATATATATATATATATTATTACAGGCAATGTTATCAAGCCTGTATTCATGTGTGTGCATATGTGGGTTTGAGAATGAGTGAAAGATAATCATTAACAATAATAATCAGCTAGTTTAAGTAACTGTTGTGGTATAATTGGTAACATGATTCACTGATTAGTCTTGATTACAAATTGACTGCTGTTTATACACAACCACAACACAATTTGTTTTGGAACACGAAGGTTAAATTAGATGTGACAAAATGTATTCAATGATCAAATTGCTGGAATAACAGAGGAATTATTTCAAATCTATTTAGTGCAATCATTTAGCTTCTGCTGCTAAACATGGCTGATCAGAATTCTTTCATTAGCATAATTGGAGGACCTGCACATTTCTTTTTCTATGGCCAATTTTCAATTGTAAAAAAAAAAAAGTGAACATGATATACTGCGCATTGCATTAATTTTCATTTTCCTCTAATTTCTCATGCTGCCTAGTGTTAACTGATGATGTAGAAGTGTTTTTAATCTTGTGACCATTATTGGATTTGACCCTCAGAGAAAGGTGTAATAGCTTGATTAGTGCTACCCAGAGCCAGATAATGTGCTACATCTGTATTTAGCTGAAGACTCTGTGTATATGACCTGCACCAAATGCAGCTTTTTTCACATGTTAATGTTTTTTGATTAAATTCTAGTATAAATAATACTAATCACAGAATCATTTTTCAGTGTCATTTGTGGTATTGTCCTACAAGATGTTTAAAGAACAAAAATTAGGCCTAAATTAGAGGAATAATTATCTATAACATCCACCAATCATTTTTAAAGCATACTTTATGTTTCCCTAATATTTTATTAAAAAAACTTGTTCCATCTTCTTTGCAAATGTGAACATAAACAAATTTAGTAATCAACTGTATTAAATACAGTGGGGGAAACAAGTATTGGACACGTCAAAGTCCAATTATTTTATCAAATAATTGTTATTTTATCAAACAAATTATCCAATTATTAAAGTCCATAAATAAAGTTATGTGGAATAAAGTGGAATGACACTGGAAAAAAGTATATACGTATATACATCATCAAAAGAACACCATACCCATAATGAAGCATGGTGGTGGCAACATCGTGCTTTAGGTGGAGGGAATCATGAAATACCAGTTGTATTTAGTGCAAAAGCTGTCTTTAGGTGTCTTTAGGTGTCTGCTAGTAATCTGAAGATGAAAAGGAATTTCACCTTTTGGCCTGACAGTGACCCAAAGAATACATCTAAATTAAAAAAGCAATGGCTTAATCAAAAGATGATAAAAGTTTTTGAATAGCCTAGCCAGAGCCCAGACCTGAATCCAACTAAAAATCTGTGGGGTGACCTGAAGCATGCTGTGCACAGGAGATGCCCTTACAATTTGATGTATCAAGAATGTTTTTGCAGAAAGAGTGTGAAAATATTGCCAAGTCAAGATGTGCCATGCTGATAGATTCTTATCCAAAAAGACTGGTGTATTAAAATCTAAAGGTGCTTCAAGAAAGTATTAGTTTAGGGGTGTGCACACTTATGCAACAAGGTAATTGTAAGTTTCTTTTCCTATAAATGTTTTTGTTTGTTTTTCACGTTTATATATATATATATATATATATATATATATATATATATATATATATATATATATATATATATATATATATATATGTACACATATACACACACACACACACACACACACACACACACACACACATACATACATACATGCATACATACATATATATACACACATACATACATACATACATACATATATATACCTGGCAATTTCATATTGAGGGTGGAAAAAATTCTGACATGATTCATCTTAGTTTCAATTTCTTACATCACAACAAATTGCCATTTTAACAGGGGTGTGTAGACTTTTTATAGCTACTGAATTTATTGATCATATAGAAAAAAAACTATTAAAAAAACAGACTAAGCTTCTTAAATTAGTTAGACCTAAATTCCTAAATGGGGATTTTATGAAAGATCTTAAAACCTCTTGAGAATCATAAAATTTACATTATAGTTTTGATGTTATGCTTCATTTTCTTTAAAATGTATTATTAGAAATCCACACAGTGCAAGGGAAACTCTGTGACAGATCCCCCCCAAGGGCGCTTCTCCCGAAGCGCCTACCCACAACTCCCCCTCATGGTGGTCCAGGCCCTCTGGGCATTGTCTATACTGTGGCCTTTTCCCAGAACAGCCAGAGAGCGGACATGGCACATATAGGCGGGAAGCAGGTGGTGGGTTGGCAACAGATTTGCTGGGGTCAGATGGCTGGGCTAGGACATTATTGCTAGGGTTCTTAGGAAGAAACCAGGCTTCAGAGGCTGCATCGCTGGCCTCTGGGAAGAACATGGCTTGGGAGGCCGATAGACCGTCTCGAGGCTTTTGATAGACCGTCTCGTTGGCTTCAGCTGTGTGCAGAGCTTGGTTGGCTATCTCGTCGGCCTCTGACTGGAACATGACATGGGAGGCCATGCCGTTGACCTCAGACAGGAACATGTCTTGGGAGGCTGTCTCGTCGGCCTCAGACAGCTACATGGCCCGGGAGACCGTGCTGTCAACCTCAGACAGGAACATGGCATAGGAGGCAGTGTAGTCTCATACTGGGGCTCAGGAGATGAGGTTACCACGTTGACCTCTATCTGGAGTTCAGCAGGGGAGACCACTTCATGGGTCTCAAGCTGGAGCTCTTGCGACCTCTTCCCCAGAGCTCCAGACTGAGGATGAGGTCGCCAATGAGATGGCCAACCAAGCTCTGCACACGCCTGAGACCGATGAGACAGTCAACCAAGCTCTGCTCATGCCTGCTCTACCTCGTAGATCTCTGGCTGGAGCTCTGGAGATGAGGTTGCCACATTGACCTCTGGCTGGAGCTCTGCAGTGGAGACCACCTTGTGGGTCTCTGGCTGGAGCTGAGCTGTGGAGGCTGCCATGTTGCCTTCTGACTGGAGCTGGGTTGTGGAGGCTGCCAGGGTGGCCTCTGGCTATTGTTGGGCTGTGGAGGCTGCCCTGTCAGCCTCCTTGTCTCTAGCCCTCTTCTCCTCATAGAAGATGCTGAATGGTCAACTGGGTATGTCTGACATCTGGCCCTCCCCCAAAAAATTTCCAGGTTGACTTTAAAGTTCACTTTATCATAAATCACCCTTATTAGGCAAATGAACTCAGCCACGCTCCCTAGGCCAAGGTTACCTGTGGTGAATAGGACCTCCACCCATTGTCAGGCTGAGCCAGAGAGCTGGGACAGCAGGAATATGAGCCATTGTCTCTCTTTGGGTTTGGGTTTGATAAGCTTTGGGTTTGGGTTCGTGCTTGATAAGCTCTCAAAACAAATTTGGCTCTGAAGAAAGAATCCTTTCAGGAGGTCCTCAGAGCCATTGAAGCGGTCTGGGGGATACATGAAGTTCCACTGGGGGAAGTGAATGGATTCAAACCCTAGCATGGTGATCCTGCTTTAGCGTTCCCTTCGCTCTCCTGCTGCATCCATGTTGTAGGTTAAGTATTCTGTCACAGTGGAGAGGCTGAGACAGATGCAAATGAAGTTAAGAGCTTTAAGAGGCAGGCAGACAAATCCAAAACGTATCACATTCATAGTCAAAACAAGCAAAGGTCAGGCAAATGGCAAACAGGATAGACTAGGCGAAACCAGAATCAGTAAACAGGAGGATGAAAACGGGATCAAAAACCAAGAATCGAGAAATGAGGATCAAGATACAGGTACAGGTCTGGCAGCAAAACACAGAAACACTCAATACTTTGCACTGAACAAATAAACATGAGGGGTTTAAATAATTAATGTAATAAAAAGTAAAACATAAACAGCTGTGAATAATGATGACACGTGACGGAGACAAGCAGTGACATAACAAGGTTGGAGACCGGACAGAAAACAAAACACACGTGTCAAACATAAACAGTGTTCATGTGCTCTGAACACTTCGTCACACAGTGCGAGGGGAAATCCGTGACATACTGTTTTGTTAGGAAAGTGCTAACGTACTGTATAACAGCATGACTTTTGCCATATCTGCTGTATATGTTGGATAGTGAATTTATTATTTTTTTAAATATATTTCCAGAAATTTCAAGTATAAATAATTAACATGGAACTATTTCAATACACATGTGAGTTATTGTGTTATTACAAAATAACATTATGTCATGAATTCCCACTCTCACAGTGTGGAGTGCTTCTCTTTTTGTGTGTGTATTTGTACATTGTCCTGTGCCTTTGTTTTGAGTTTAGTCTTTTCTCTGTCCCATCCTGTCCTTGATGTGATTTCCCGATTGTGTTCAGCTGTTCTGTGGTCCTCCCTTGATTAGTTTGTCTATTTATAACCTCCTCTGTCTTTGTCCCATTGCAAAGTCTTGTCAATGTTATCAGACATTTCTGAGCCTTCAAAGGATGCAGCTATGAAGGCAGTTGCCTCAAGAGTGGAACACACCTATTATCTAATTAATCCAAATAATCTATTAATATTTAGTTAGAGCCCTAATTTAGTACATCACATCATAATGCACTATAAAAAACAAAACAAAAAAACAACCAAACTGGATGAAACATGTGCTAACAATGTTCACAGGGCAAAAATAGCTGAGGAAAAATAAGGAGTAAACAGGATGGGGACAAACCAAACAAATATGCTAAAAGTAAATTAAACATATTCTTGTTCTTCAAGATAATTCACTGCAATTTCTATGCAAGATAATGAACAAACATTCTCCTTCATGTTCATATTCCCTTAGTGCACACAACCCTAATGAGCATGGCATCTGCACTGAATTTACCTAATTTACCTCCCAACTTGGCACCCCAGTTATTGAGAAAGTCCAGCTGTGCTCAGCTTCCCTCCAGATGAGTGATTCCCAATGGAAATGCAAATTCCCTAGCTGTTTTTCTGGAGTGTTAGATTTCCCAATGTGAGGTCCTGTATAATTATAATCTAGCCTCACAGGAATTCTGTTTGAATCCTAAATCTCACCCGAAAAGTGGCCCAAATGGAAAACAAGCTTTTTTTGTTTTATTTTTTAATTATATATTTATTTGTTTGTTTATTTATTTATTGGGGGGTGTATTTATGATGTATGGTGTATTTTTTCACCATGAAATACAGAAATCAGTTGTGTTTCTCTAAGTAATAAAGCCATTCTGCAAAGCATGCACCACTGGGTCATGCATAGCAAAGCTTATTCTAAAAAAATGGGGTATTGTTGTACCTGTGATGCTAGAAATCCAACCCGTTGAAAACAACCTACACTAATAATGATTCATTTCCGCTGACGTGTATGAAGTAGAATGAATGTATATGAATTAACACGTTACATGAGATCACTTTTTCACAGTTCATAAGGCCATGTAGCACCCACATAAAGGTTTCTTCCAACAGGTGTCAACTGTAAATTTTGATGGTAAGCTAATATAACACCTGAGCCAAGTTAAACATATTTGTTGCCTAAGGTTATGTTATAACACTGAGCTACATATGTAGACAGTAATCATGAAATGCTAATGCAAGTCACTAGTTGAAGTGTCATAACGCAACCAAAAATCAAAAATATGTATATCATTTTACTCATACGTTATGTTAAATTGAGATCAGAATTTATCGAATTTAAAGATGTGTAGAAAATGTACATGTAGATTTATTTCTGGTGTCATGACGTGCTTATGCAGGTTTATGCCCTGGTCTCACTATTGCTTCTGTAGATAATATCACTTGGACAGTGTAGATTTGTACTGTAGAACCCCAGTGTGGATATGTGCGGAGGAAGACTCAGGAGGCAGGCAGACTGACAGCAGAACTGGAGCTCAGGTTTATTATAGCACTTTCCAACAAAAAGGGACAAATCAACAGACAATTGGCCATCACTAGGTCATGAATTTTGCCCCATTCAAGTTCGAAGATTCATGTTTTGAATTGCTTAATTGATTCTGGTTCAGCCGGGAATTTTATCCATCAAGACACAGTGAACCACCTCAACATACCTGTTCAACCACTACAACAGTCACTCAAGCTCCAGGCCATTAACAGAGCCCCTATCAGGGGAGGATCCATCTCACACTGCATGGAGCCCCTCTCCCTTCAGATCAGCGCCCTTCACCAAGAATCCATCACCATGTTCGTCACTGTATCTGCCAAATATCCAATCATCTTCGGCCTCCCGTGGCTGGAACAACACAACCCCCTCATTTTCTGGTTCAACAGGCAAATCAGTCGCTGTTTCTCGTACTGGCATGCCCACTGTCTCAAAAACCTAGTGGTTTCTCTGGCTGCCACTTTTGTTGAGAGCCCTGACAACCATGTTTCTGTGCAGATTCCCCCTGTGTATCATGACCTAAGAGGTGTTCAGCAAAGAGAAGGCCAGTGGGCTACCACCACATCATCCATGCAATTGTACCATTGAGCTGCTTCCTGTCCAGTCCAACTAGCAGCCAGATTTATCCTTTATCCATAGTGGAACAATGAGCTCTGGAGGAATATATTCAAGAGGCTTTTCAGGGAAGTTATATCAGGCCAGCCACATCCCCTGCATCGGCTGGCTTCTATTTTGTAGAGAAGAAGGGTGGCAGCCTCAGACCATGTATCGATTACTGGGGTCTCAATCAGTGTTCAGTTAAGTACTGGTATCCTCTGCCTTTAGTTCCTGCAGTTCTAGAACAGCTTAGATTGCTCAAATTTTTACCAAGCTGGACCTTTGAAGTGCCTATAACCTGGTGCGGATTAGAGAGGGGGATGAGTGGAAGACGGCCTTCAGTACCACTTCTGGCCACCATGAGCACCTTGATATGCCATATGGGTTATCTAGCACCCCCTTGGTGTTCCAATGCTTTATCAATGATGTTGTAAGGAACATGTTTGGTAAATACGACATCACGTATATATCAACAACATCTTGATTTATTCCCATTCTCTCGAAGATCACGTCCTCCATGTCTGCCAGGTCCTGCAAAGACTCCTGCACCACCAGCTATATGTTAAGGCAGAGAAGTGTTAGCGTTCCATCAACACACTCTCTCATTCCTGGGATACATTATTAGCTCAGATGGAGTCATCATGGACCAATCCAAAGTAACTGCTGTGGTGGACTGGCCCACAGCCATCAAGCCATCAAAGACCTGCAGAGATTTCTGGGCTTTGCCAATTTCTATCAATGTTTCATCCAAGGCTTTACCTCCATAACTCACCCCTTGATGTCCCTGCTTCATGGAAAGCCGAAACGCCTGGTCTGGAACCCTGCAGCTGAAACAGCCCTCATACAGCTCAAAACTGTGTTAACTATAGCTCCCATTCTCAAGCACCCTGACCCCTCCAAGGTTTTCATTGTAGAGGTAGATGCCTCTGAGATGGCAGTTAGAGCCATCCTTTCACAAAGGTTCGGGGACAAACCCAAGCTCCAGCCTGTTGCTTTCTTCTTGAAAAAACTGTCTCCTGCTGAGTGAAACTATGATGTTGGCAACTGGGCACTTTTAGCAATCAAACTAGCCCCAGAGGAATGGTGACATTGGCTTGAGTGAGCCAGCCATCCATCATTTTCACAGATCATAAGAACCTCGAATACCTGCGCCCACCCAAATGATTGAATCCATGACAAGCTCGCTGGTCCCTATTCTTCTCACTTTTTCAGTTCACCCTGTCTTACCACCCCGGTTCCAAAAACACCAAAGCAGATGCTCTCTCCTGCATTTACTCTACTGAACCCAAGGACAGCAAGGAAGAGTTCATTCTTCCCCCTTCATGTGTCATGAGCTCCATAGAGTGAGAGTTGGATCTGGTCTTGGTGTTCTTCCCTGAGCGATTTAGAGATGAACTCATTTCCTAGGCCCACACCGCTGTGGCCATGGGTCACCCAGGCATCCAACGCACATACCATCTGATATGGGGAAAATACCGGTGGCTACATATGTTTGGGGACGTGCATCATGCAGTGTATTCATGCTCAACATGTGCCCAGGTGAAGGTACCCTGAACCTTCTGGCAAACTCCTCCCTCTGTCAATACCCGAATGGCCCTGGTCACATATTACCATAGAGTTCCTCACAGACTTACTGGAATCTCAAGGCAACACTACCATACTAGTGGTCACTGACTAGTGATCACTGACTCCACATACCTGCGTCTGGTTCCACTTCCCACCATTCCACTACAGCTGTACGTCTCTTTAGTCATGTGTTCAGAGACTTTGGAATTCCGCAGGAGATTGACAGTGACCGGGATCCACAGTTCACTTCCCAGGTATGGTCAAGCTTTATGAAGAACCTGGGGGTGACTGTAAACCTAACCTCAGACTACCACGCACAGGACACTGGCCAAGTGGAGCAAGCTTACCAGGAGGTCAGCCATTTTCTCTGCACCTTCTGCACAGCTAGCCCTGAAGATTGGTCTCAATTCATACCTTGGGCCAAGTACTCCCAAAACTCCTTGCACCACTTGGCCACTCATCTCACCCTCTTCCAATGTGTGCTAGGCTATCAGCCTCCCTTGTTCCCATGAAATGCTAACCCCACCGACTCGCCGACCATTCACAAGTGGTTTCAGCGAAGTGAACAGGTCTGGGAGAGTACTCACCAATGTCTGGAGCAGGCCATCCGCACCTACAAGGATAATGCACGTAGGCGGTGCAGTGAACATCCCCACTATCAAACAAGTGACTGGGTATGGCTTGCTATCAGAGATCTAAGACAACCTCACACATTTGCTAAAAGCTCAGCCCCAGATACATTGGCCCATTCAACATTCAAATAAATTAAGTTACCTACAAGCTGGACTCATCACAGTCGCATAGCTTCGTCCTTTCATGTCTCTTGCCTCAAACCATTTGTCCCCAGCCCACTAGCAGCTGATGTTTCTTCCAACATCTCTCCTCCTCCCCTGGACATTGAAGGCCAACTAGCCTATCTAGTTAAAACCATTCTAAACTCCTGTCACAGAAGAGGCAAGCTGGAATGCCTTGTCAAATGGGAGTGATATGGTCCAGAGGAACAATGCTGGGTCCCAGTACATGACATTCTTGACCCCAACCTGTGCAGAGATTTTCATGCCAATCATCCCGAATGTCCAGGTCCACTACCGAGGGGCAGGCCCAGGAGAACTGTGCTCCCGGAGTGAGCTCTTTTGCGGGGGGGGGGGCGGTCTACGTCATATCACAGCTAACCAGAGACTCCGATTCCCAAAATACACCTTGACCTACAAATATGGCTGCGATGGACTACAACTCCAAACCCAGCACACAGGCACGTTTACGATCTCCGGAATTCTAATCACACACACACTTGTTACCTATTACACACACACCCACACCACCCTTTAAAAGTGACTTTTCATTCACAAAGACTTTGCGAACTAAAGCTACACTCAGTAGCTTTTTTCTCTGTCTTTACCAAGCCGTTGTTTGTTATTGCTTCTCTGGTTTTTGATTCAGTTTTTTCTTTACTCCTATTTTCTGCCCAAATTATTCCAGTGTGTTTGTTTGATTGCCTGACCCTTGCCTGACTACTGTTTACGATTTTGTTCTACGATTTGCTTTTTGATGTTATTAAAGCTCCTTTACCAGCAATTGCTTATGTCTGATCCTGCATTACATAACAGGGTAGAGGAAGCAATATCTGACATTTTCTGTTATTTTAGCTCAGTCCTGTGACATCAACTGGCTTACTGCTGCTCTTTGATTTGCACAATACAGTGCAATTTGTACACACAACACATTGGAAATGGCATACCTTTTGTATAAACACTCAAATGCAATAATAAGACATACAACCTTTCTTCATTTTCTTGCAAGCACAATGACTAAGCCTCAAGTAATGGCTGGTGCAACAGCTGAAGCTTGTACTCAGTGTTGTAATACCAAAAAGATGTCATAATGTCTGAATACATTAGCGCCAAACAGCTTCTTTTCTGAGCTTCTCTTCTGGCATGTATCACACTTACAGCATACACACAAACACATGCATTTCCTTTGTTGTGTTGGCACATTTGTCAGTTACTGTTTAAAATAACACAGAGTGCCTCTGCATTGCTAATCCAGAAGATGCCAGTGTAGAGATTTCTTTGTGAAGAAATGGGTTTTGGATGCAATTCTGCTAAACCATTTATTCTGTGCTCATGATAACTTAGATTACTGCATTTACTCAATCGGCATATGCTGTAGTCCAAATTGAATAAGAATGAAGTGGCAGATTGTAGGAAAAAGAGAGAGATTAATACTAGTGGTAGCAGAGATGGCTGGTATAAATATCCCCCCTTTGAAGATAGCCTGTTTGTTCAGAGGGCAAAATAGGGTAATTTCCTGTTTGTTTGCTTTTTAATTAACTAAATAAATTTATGTCTTACTGTCCCAAAATGTAAGCACTGTACAAAGACCACTTGCTTAAATCAAAGGAGAGACGTACCAAAATAGATCATGGTATAAAATGTCAAAATTTTAGTAAATATGCTAAATAAACTACAATATAATCTTCATTTCTACCTGTCAGCTGTGTTTAATTGTTGTTTTGTTGGAACATGATTTTTTGATCGTAAGATTATTTGGTTTGTTATATCCCAAAAACATGGCCATGTTTCATTGGGAGTTCTGGTAGGCTGTAAACAAGTCCTGAGGCAACACATCTGTTCAGTTATTGAGTGCTCTACAACAAAGAGACAGAGAAAGCACAAATTTCATATGCCGATAGACAATTTAATACTTCGCTATTGTCGCTATTTCCTTTATATGCACAGTAGTCAGACTGTAGATGCCGACATTTACACCACTACTGGAACTGAACAGACAGACATTGATATAAGGTTTCATTTATAGGATCAGATTAGTTGCTTTAAACAAAGGTCTTGATGCAAATTATTTTGGATTTTTGTGGAACCCAGTGTAACAGCAACACCAATGGCAGAAAAATTACATAGAATGGTATGAAAAATCTAGGATAGTTTCGATTTTCATCTAGCCCAGACTGTAGATTTCTGCAATGTATTAGAGTTGTGTCAGCTGATTAAACAGAGTGAAATTAGATTTGTGTCTAGATTTGGTATTTTTCAGTCCACTCAGTGATTGAGAACGTGAATGAGGTGGAGTCATTTATTCAAAAACCTTTTTTCCCTTTGCTGAAGAAAAAGCAAGTAGATTGACTTAAGACCGGGGCCGATCAATCCATTACCATATCATCACCATATTTGGGGCGCCGCGCCACCGCAGCCCCACCAAATCCGATTGACAGTACCAAACCACATGTTCCTCATGTCTCTTATTACCTCTGAAAAGTTTGTTTGGCGCTCCCTATTGCCGATGTAAATAAGCGGCAGTGTGTGCAAGGCTGTATTAGGCCTAAGTGCACCACGACACTCATCACTGGTGGTTATTTTAAAATGTATTTGTTAATAAAATTAAAAAGTACATCATACTTATCAGTCCTCACCGTTAGTGTGTCTGTGGGACTGTGAAGTGTGTGTATGAGTGTCAGTGATGATGATTAAATTTTTTTTTTACGGCATTATGGACGATGATCATGGCATAATTTTTGCTGCTGACGTATTACTGGCAGTAACAATCAAGATTGTTAGTTGAGATGCAAAGTTAAGCGAAAAAAAACATTGGAAGCTCAATTTCAAAAAAAGAAAAAAGAAGAAGAGGCAAAGCGTGAAAAAACCCCAAAAGTAAGCTCATTACAATTTCTATATCATGTCATTTTTGTGGTGTTAATTTATTTAGATAATGGATTTACTATAAAGACCGGGATTGGTTGATTTCTATCCAACTCTTAAAAATGCTAATAGTTTAGCACACCACAGACTGATTTTTGCTTCCATAATAAGATGCTGTTATAGATGTGCAGTATCTGAATATTTGACAGGTTTGAACTTTCAAACCTGTCGATGAAGTCACACACCCTGATAATTTGTGCCAACAACAAAACCCACCCCAGGCAGTCTCCCCTAATAGATAATAAAGATGATTATTACTAATATTTATTACTTATTAGTAAGACTGTGCTGTCCGTAAGCAACAAGCTAGCTATTTAAAAGCAAAGCCAATGTTGTTTTAGCTAGTTAGCACTGTCTGAGAGTACAGTAGTTCTGCAGTAGCAAAGAACAACATGTTCTATTTTTTTTTTATTTAAAAAATCTTAGCACTTGATTTGTATTGAGCATATAATAAGGTACATTTGTGTTTATATATTTTTTGTGGTTATGCCTATCCATGATGGCTATTTATTAAAAAAAAAATTTACATTATTTTTATTGTTGAAGTAAATAAAATATTATTGAGTACAATAAATGACTGTTGCATAATTTTTTTGTGGGGCGTCTTGCCAAGGCCACCAAATGGGATAAGACCGGCACTGCTTAAGACACATTGTCCAATGAATGTATAAGTGACATAAAATGACAGACAACTGAAAAGTTTAGTGCCATTTGGTTTGAATAAATTTACAACTTTTCTGTTTACAATATTTGGTATTCGGCGGAAACCTGTTTGCACCACATAAGTCTTATGTTTACAATACATTCTAGAGACCTTGGGATACAATGAATAAATGAATAATGCTCAATCCTAATAATTGAGCTATGTTCAGTCCTAATACTTTTATTGTCCATTCAAAATATCACAACTAGGTGTCCGTGAGTAACACAAACCTTGAATTTGGAAAATCAGTTTGTACCTTTGCAGTACTTCTTATTATTCTCTATCTCTAACTTCTATCTCACATGTTACAATTCAAGTACAGCTCATTCTTGCTTTATCACCAAACAGTGACTTAAGTCTTCACCTCTTTCCCATTGTTGACATGCCTATCAGTAGGTTTGTCCTTCACAGTTGGCTGATGGAGTGGAATGACTTCAACCTAAACAAATTACACAACAAAAACACCTTGCCTGTCTCAAGGCCTATATCAGATATATGGAGTACGGATCAGAGAGAATAAAAGGCAGTAAATACAGATTTCATTTACAGTGAAATGTTTAACTTTGTGTTAAAGGTCAGTCTTGATTACACTGGATTTTACCATGAGACCGTCAAAGTCATGGAAATAATTTCCCCCCATTCTAATGGTGATGATGTGAACATAAACTGGAGACCTTTTTCTGCATGATTTTATGCATTGTGATGCTTTCACATGATTAGTTGATTGGATCATTGCAGAAAAAAGCAGAAGTACAGGTGTTCCTAATAATATAGTAGCCCAATAATTGTGTGTTAAATTCTGCATTCTCATATCAGTATCTAGAGAGCAAGCTCTATGGGCAGTCCAACCAAAATTCCATTTACATTTTGAAATGTGAGAATCTAATATTTGCATTTTAATATATGTGTCCCTTTTTAAATAAACCTGGCATTTAGTGTAGGAAGTGTTGGGAACTTGGTTCATGGGGTTCACGAATTTGACATTTTTTGGTGTTAAAATATTACATTAGTTATATATCAAATGTTAATTAAGTTTGCAAAGGGAACCAAGTTCTCATCTACTTCTAACTACACCATGTTTCCATATTCCTGAGCCTATGCTAACAGGGTTGGGCGGGTTTTCCTTGGAATGAGAGATGACATTTTTCAACACTTTCCTGTAACTAACTCATGTCCTGCCCAAAGCACAGACCAAGCTACATTATATCTGGGCACAGACCAAATTAATTTATATCTTGGTACTTTAAACAAATTTGATTGTTGATTGTGATTCTGTATATTACTGACACTTACTTCACTTCCTTTTAGTTGCTGTCTATGAAAGACTATGTGCAGTTGGTTTTGGTCATCTGATGGAAACAAACCCTTTTACTAACGATATGTGTGAGTAAATTCATGTGTAAAATTTGCAACACCTGCACAATTTATTTTCTCATGATCTCCACGTCATTTTTATGTGTACTCAAAATAATGTTTTTTGTTTTTTTTTTGTTCTGGAGGCAGCAAAATCTTAGCACAATCTTAGTGATTCATTTTTCCTTTGATCAGGGACTCACTCATGCTGAAATTGCTCTGTGTCTGTCAGTGAAAAACAACTTCCACATTAGTGTCTGACACTTGAGAAGGGGAAGCCCCTCTCTCTTATAAAGGAGATTAAGCCCAGATAAAGCCAGAGATAAAGCCCATCTCTACAGTGGGCAATTATTAAATGTAAGATGGCACAATCACCAACACCAATCCCATTCACATGGCAGAAGTTTTTCTCTTGATAAAATTATGTTGTGAGAAAACACCTGTTAGGGGCGCACAGTGGCTTAGTGGTTAGCATGTTCGCCTCACACCTCCGGGGTTCGATTCCCGCCAGGGCCATGTGTGTGCGGAGTTTGCGTGTTCTCCCCGTGCTGTGGGGGTTTTCTCTGGGTGCTCTGGTTTCCTCCCCTGGTCCAAAGACATGTGTGGTAGGCTGATTGGCATGTCTAAAGTGTCTGTAGTGTATGAAGGGGGGTGTGGTTGTGCCGTGCGATGGACTGGCACCCTGTCCAGGGTGTACCCTGCCTTGTGCCTGATGCCTCCTGGCATAGGCTCCAGGTTCCCCTGCGACCCTGAACAGGAGTAAGCGGTCAAAGATGTGTGGATGGAAAACAACTATTATATTATGTTGAGATCAGCAGAAGCGATTATTGACCCAGGCGAACAGTAACTGGTAAGTGTTTCTGGATTTTTTAGTTGAAACTAGTTTTAGTACCGATTGTCAGATAGAAGCTGTAACTGTGCTTCCTTGTTGCTACGAGCTGTATACTTGTTGCTAGATTAAAGCAAATTCCGCTATTCAGTTTCGGTTTCGGTCGGGAGTCGCTCGTTCACGCGACTACTCTTTGTTTTGCTAACTAAAGAGGCATGCTCAGCTGAAACACATCAGTATTTATTAATTAAGAAGCGCTGAGGCGGAAGCGTCAGCCCATGTCGTGTGAAGACCGAGCTCGTGTAAAAACCTGCGAGTCTACTTGCGCGAGTCCACCGAGCAAGGACACCGACAAGACACCACACGTGCTGCTAAGTATACTTTTTCTTACTTTATTCCTCTTGCTGTTACCTGTTTACACACACTAACATGTGTCATCAGTTTATCCCTGTTATTTGCCACAGGCGCAGACCGTGGCATTCTCCCAGAAACGTACGCAACTTGGACAACCTACGCTCTCTGAATGCGGCCTCTGCAGGTTCCATCTCATTCTCAATCGGACATTGGAACTGCCAATCTGCTGTCAACAAGGCAGATTTCATTTCTGGATTTACAACCCACTCCAATCTCAGCGTGCTGGCTCTGACTGAGACCTGGATCCATGCTGAGAACACTGCCACACCCGCTGCCCTGGCCTCCAACTTCAACTTGTCCCATACCTCATGCCCCAACAGACGAGGGGGTGGTACAGGTTTGCTTCTCTCCAAAACATGGAAATTTACCTGTCTTTCGCCCTCTTGCTCATACACTTCCTTTGAATTTCATGCTGTTACAGTCACTGACCCTGCCAAAATGCACTTTCTTGTTGTTTACCGTCCTCCACTTCAACTGGGGAAGTTCATCGATGAATTTGACACGCTACTGTCCACCATCCCAGATGATGGAACTCCTCTTCTGGTCCTTGGTGATTTCAACATTCATCTAGACAGGCCACATGCAGCTGACTTTCTTGCTCTCCTTCCCACATTTGACCTCAAGCAGTTCACCACACCAGCAACCCACAAAGCCGGCAAACAGCTTGACCTCATCCTCACACGTAATTGCACCACACATAATCTTCTCATTACTCCTCTCCACACCTCTGACCATTTCTTTATCCAGTTCTCTATTTCTCTCCCCTCACCACCATCACCTCCGTTGTCACAACCTTACTTCCCTCCGACAGCCACCTTTCCTCACTTGACTTAAACACCGCAACCAACATGCTATGTTCCACCCTAACATCTTCTCTTGACAGCATATGCCCCCTAACCTCCAGACCTGCTCGCACATCACCCTCTAGTCCTTGGCTCTCAGAAGCTCTGCGTAACAACCGGGCCAAACTAAGAGCATCTGAAAGGAAATGGCGCAAATCTAACAACCCAACTGACCTAACCAATTACCAGACACTTCTCTCCTCTTTTTCCAATAGCATCTCCATTGCTAAACCCACATTCTACCAAGAGAAGATTGGTAGTTCTCCCAACACCCGCATTCTTTTCAAAACCTTTTCCTCTCTACTCTGTCCCCCTCCTCCCCCTTCCCCTACTTCTCTCACTGCAGATGACTTTGCCACTTTCTTTTCCAACAGGGTTACATCAATCAGGAACCAGTTCTCAACCCCAGCCATGCATAGACCGACTCCTCCTCCGTGTAACTCCCAACTGACTTCCTTCTTTCCCCTCTCAGAGACTGATATCTCTAAACTATTCCTCTCTAGCCGTCCCACAACCTGTCCTCTTGACCCTATCCCTTCTCACCTTCTTCAGTCCATCTCTCCCTCACTATTACCTGCACTCACACACATCTTTAACACATCACTCTCTACTGGCACATACCCTACCTCATTTAAGCAAGCCCGGGTTACCCCACTGCTTTAAAAACCCTCACTCAACCCTGCTATAGTTGACAACTACAGACCTGTTTCCCTCCTCCCTTTTCTTTCCAAAACTCTTGAAAGAGCTGTTTTTAATCAACTCTCCAATTTTCTCACACAGAACAACCTCCTGGACACCAAGCAGTCTGGCTTCAAGAGAAACCACTCCACAGAGACTGCTCTGCTTTCCGTCACTGAAGCCTTACAACTAGCAAGAGCAACCTCTAGATCATCAGTCATCATCCTACTTGACCTCTCTGCTGCTTTCGACACTGTGAACCATCAGATCCTCCTGTCAACTCTCTCCAGCCTGGGCATCACTGGAACGGTTCTGCGCTGGGTGGAATCCTATCTCTCTGACAGATCCTTCAAGGTATCATGGAGGGGAGGTATTTCTGAAACTTAGCAGCTCACAACTGGCGTTCCACAGGGGTCAGTTCTGGGTCCACTCCTCTTTTCTATCTACACTACATCTCTAGGGCAGGTGATTGAGTCTCATGGCTTCTCATATCATTGCTATGCTGATGACACCCAGCTCCATTTGTCCTTCCAGCCTGACGATCCATCCGTCTCTGCACGCATCTCTGCTTGCCTGTCGGACATCTTGGTCTGGATGAAGGAAAACCATCTTAAGCTTAACCTGGCAAAATCTGAGCTTCTCGTCATCCCAGCCTGTCCCTCAATCAACCACAACCTCACTGTACAGCTCGGCTCACTCACACTCCATTACAGACCATATCTCAGCAACTGCAAGGTCCTGTAGGTTCATCCTTTACAACATCAAGAAAATCCGACCCTACATCACCGAACAGGCTACACAGATACTAGTCCAGGCTCTTGTTATCTCTAAACTGGACTACTGCAACTCACTGCTTTCAGGCCTCCCAGCCAGCTCCATCAAACCCCTTCAGATGATTCAGAATGCTGCAGCGCGCCTCGTCTTCAACCAGCCCAAGAGAACCCATGTCACACCCCTCTTCATCTCCCTCCACTGGCTTCCTGTAGCTGCCCGCATCAAGTTCAAGGCCTTGATGCTCACCTACAAGACCTTGTCAGGAACAGCACCCTCCTTACTCAACTCTCTCCTGAAGGCCTACGTTCCCTCTCGCAATCTGCGATCGATTAGCGACCGACGTTTAGCAGTTCGTGGTGCAAGGTCCCTTTCCAGAACCTTCACGCTAACTGTTCCTCAGTGGTGGAATGCACTTCCAATCTCAATCCGAACCACAGAATCTCTCACCATCTTCAAAAAACAGCTAAAGACCCACCTCTTCCGTGAACATGTAACCAACTCATAATTAAAAAAAAATAATAAAAAAAAATAATAAAAAAAAATTGCACTTACACCTCTACTCTCTGCACTTTGCTTCTTCTGGAACTCAATTAATGGATCTTGTATGGTAGCACTACTTGTATTGTTCTCTGCTTGATATATCGCTTTGCTTGTATTTTTCTCATTTGTAAGTAGCTTTGGATAAAAGCATCTGCTAAGTGAATAAATGTAAATGTAAATGTAGATCACGGGAAAATTAAGTCGAGATCACAAGAAAACAAGAAAGAAAGAAAAAAAAAATTAAAATGCATGTCTGCTTAGGGCTTCCGTACAGGAATGAGAACATTTCTTGAACTTTTCTTGAAAAAAAACTAATTTATTTGACCACTGTAAGATAATAATGGATAATAAGATAAAAACTGTGAAACATCAACACCTCCAATGCAAACATCATTCAAAGTAGCCTCTAAAAATGTGTTTAAAGATTTAAACATTTTGAAGCTCAAAACTTTAAATATATGTACATATAATTATGCAAAAGTGCGGGGAATATAAAACTACTTTTTATAAAGTTAATCAATTTATTATATGCAAATACAATAACTTTTTTACTTTGTTATGCAAATAATTTTTTCTGTATAATAATAATAATAGTATTATTAATAATAATGTTATTATTATTATTTTAACTTCATCAGCTGTAATTTTCATTTTACTCAATGTTGACTTTCTTACAAACATTGCATTCCTTTGTATATATATTTTTCTTTTTCTATAACTCTTTGTCTTTGTTACTGTTGTCTCTGTCTACTTTCTATGTGATGTCATTTACACAGTTATTCAAAAGTGATCAGATTGCACACTCAACTTAGAATTCTTTATTCTTATTTGGGATCTTAGTAAATGGACCTTAGTCTTGCTATATAGCCAGAGACAACAAAGGCTAAACATTTACACCAACTCATGAGATGACAAGACTTTGCTAAGAGTGCTTGATAACCATGTGCTTATATAGTGAAAAAATCAGGAAGTAAACAGGAAACAAAGGCCAGGGGTTGTGCTTGACAGTGACGTCTACTAGTGACGGAGGTGAGGGAAAGTCCTCATTCCCAACCACTTGTTATAGTCAACTATTTTAACTGCTTTAGGCTTAGATTGGATTCTGCCTCATTTGTAAGTGGTTTTGGGTAACAGTGTCTGCAAAAATAAATAAGTAAATAAATAAAGTAACATCAGTAACACTGCCATTTCTTTAAGAAGACCACCAACAAAATTCATCCATTTAAAAATAAGTTATCCCTGCTTAGATCCTGAGTTTGTGTTACTGTCTGTATGGACCCTAACCAGGACAAATCGGTAAATGAATGCAACCATGGAAGGTTCCATAAAAAAAGATTTACTTTGTACCAGCCTAGAACGTCTCATAAAAGCACATGTCAGTTTCTGAACCTGAAAAATTACCTCTATGACACTGTTCACTGTATGCAACTAAGCATTGCAGCCCATGGCCATGACTGTAAGCACCAACTAGATCACACAATCAACAAGTCTTCTCCGGTTTGACTTTGTATCAATACTTTCTCTATAATAATTGTACTAAAAAGATACCATCATCTTGAGTGAGGGTCAGTTTGTTAAAAGTAAATTGATATGGTGATAATAAAAAAGGCATACCTTTTTTTATGAACAAAAATTCATTTACTGTCAAAACAGCATTATGCATTATATAAAAACACAATAATATTACAAGATTATCACACACATGCCTTTAAGCTTTTGAGCTCTGTCATTATCTGATCTTCCTTCGCCACTGGGGAATTGAGGGTCTGCCGTTTCAGAGATTGTGATGAATAACAGTGATTAGAGAAAAAGCTTAATGTGATTCATGTGGATTTTTAAACTATGCAGAGTGCAGCCATACTTGCTTTATGCCTCTATCTGAACAAACACACTTTTCCATTCCATATGCATTTCCATTTCACATTCCTTATACTTACACAATTACTAGCTTCCATGACTCCAATAAAAACAACAACAGAACAACAGCTTTTATCGAGGATAATATGAATATGGGGTGAGTCACCAGTTCCATGGGATTACATTAGCCACTAACAGTTATTCCAGGAAATGTGCAACATCTCATGCTGATTGCCCATAAAAAAATATTTATTATTTCAAATCCTACTCTATCTGCACAAATAGTGAGAATTGGATGGTGATTATGCATAAACAATTAGCACATCATTGCTACTTTTACTGGGTTTATAAGCACTGCTGGAGCATACAGTAAGTGACAGTATAATTGATTTTGACTACATAATAAATCTCAAGAAAGAGTAAGCTAATGACCTCAGATGCAGAGGGAAGCACAGAGACACACGTGTTTAGAAATTGAATGTTTGTGCACTGATAGGAAATAAATTACAACTCTGTATGCAATCTGCATTCTTTTTCCATTTCAGACTGATTAGGATGTTAGTACATGCTACATGCTAATGTCTGCTATGTAAAAATAATGGGCACTTCTTGTGCTTGATCCTAACAGGAAAGGAGGCATTTGAAAGAGAAACACATTACCTTACCATTGAGGTTCCTCAGGGACTGCATATGCAGTGCGCATACTGTGTAGTTTTCCACATTTTAACAATGGAGTATGCTGCTATGAGTTATTTGCATGAGTTATGAAAATAGAGTTTTCTTTTTTTTCCCGCAACAACAATGACAGATGAGCCAAGCAACATACGAAACTCAAATGACTGACAATTGCACAGGTCTTTTGAACTCTCTGATATTTATGATTCATTCTATTTACCTTGTAAGTGGGAAGTCATTTCGATCATGATCATTTTCGACCTCTGTATATTTGACCTACAAAGTGGGAAAAAACATGAATGCCTCAATATTCATCTTTTGTTAGCAACAAGCAAGCCAGCTATTGTAACTGTACTGAGTGATGTATATTTTCCTCCATTAAACCACAAACTGTATAGCCAATTTATAGATTTAACAAGTGAATATGTCTGTATTTTGGTCGATCTAAAGTAAATAGTAATATATACTGCATAACGCATTGAAGATAAAAAGTGCTACTTTGTTTACTGCTGATGCTGTGCATAGCCATTTTGATTTGATGTCATTTGTTGATGTCATTTGCTGGTTCATGAGAACATCCCAAGCTTCAGAAGCCCTTCCCCCTTCTCCTCATCTTACATGTAGTAATGTTTTTCCAGTGTTCTCATGTCAACTTGATTTTCCCATTTGAAATATGTTGCTTCGTGTCTTTCTGTAAAAGTAAACTGAGAATGATTTGAATCGATTTGTGTGAAATGAAATCTAGCAATAGACAAACCCATCATGTGTACTTGCACATTCATGCTGTTATCTAATCAGCCAATCATGTAGCAGCAGTGCAATGAAAAAAATCATGCAGTGACAGGTGAAAAGCTTCAGGTGATGTTCACATAAAACATCAAAATGAATAAAAAGTGTGACTTCAACCATGGCATGGTTGCTGGTGGCAGATGGGCTGGTTTGAGTATTTCAGAAACTGCTGATCTCCTGGGAATTTCACACACACAGCAGTCTCTAGAGTTTACACAGAATGGTGCAAAAAACAAAAAGCATCCTGTGAGTGGAGGGTCTGCAGGCTGAACACCTTGCTGATGAGAGAGATCAGGGGAGAAGCTGACAGGAACTCTTTAGTAACTCAAATACGCACTCTTTACAAAAGAAATGCATCTCAGAATGCAGCAAACCTTGAAGTGGATCTGGTACAAAAGCAGAGAACCACATCAGGTTCCACTTCGGTCAGCCAAGAACAAGAATCTGAGGCTATCTGAGAATTGGATGGTGATTATGCATAAACAATTAGCACATCATTGCTACTTTTAGTGGATTCATAAGCACTGCTGGAGCATACAGTAAGTGACAGTATAATTTATTTTGACTACATAATAAATTTCAAGAAAGAGAAAGCTAATGACCTCACATGCAGAGGGAAGCACCGAAACACCTCGTTGATGAGAGAGATCAGAGGAGAATGACCAGACTGGTTTGAGCTGACAGGAACTCTTTAGTAATTCAAATAAGCACTCTTTACAACAGAAATGCATATCAGACTGCACAACACCGCAAACCTTGATGTGGATCTGGTTCAAAAGCAGAGGATCACATCAGGTTCCACTTCGGTCAGCCAAGAACAAGAATCTGAGGCTGTCATGGGCACAGACTAACGTACAGTTATTTTTTTTCTAATCTTCAACTGTACAGTTTCTGTGAGTTTCTTACAATATCCTTCCTGGCAGGACTTACAATCTCATTTGTATGAAATTGAACTGAATCCAAAAGTGTTTTGGTATAAAAGTGTTTTCCATATGAATAAGTGCAAATATCAGCATAAAGCAAGGGTGTCTAAGGTATAGGACTGGCCCAGTAAAGGTTCAAATGAGGCCCACCAAATGGATTAAGAATTCATTTTCTAAATTAAAATCTTCCTGTGGACCATAACTTTATGGCTTACTTGCACTCAGGGCCATAACGTATTCTCCATATACATTCAGCAGTACAGTTAGACAGCAATGTGTAACTTTTTTTTCAGTCTTACAATAAATTCATAGAGTTGGACTAACATTAGCTCGGGTGTTTGCTTATATTAATAGGTATTTCATTCCCTTAATAATTGTATATGTGTGACACAGCATGGAGTCTGATGATGAACATCATAGACATTCATTTTCTGGGGATCTTCTGCAGACACTGAGTGTAAAATAGCGCCATTGCCATTACTGTGGATGAGCCAGAAGCAGAAGTGTCTTTTTGGTTATAATATGGAAGTGTTTGTGCAAGCAGTCCATTGAAAGATGTAAAAATGAGCTAGTTTACACTAGTACGTTTTCATTTTAAAATAAAATGGGGAGACTGTGGTTCAGGTGGTAGGTGGGTTGTCCACTAATCGTAGGGTTGTGGTTCGATTCCTGGCCCACGTGACTCCACATGCCGAAATGTCCTTGGGCAAGACACTGAACCCCAAGTTGCTCCTGATGGCAAGTTAGCACCTTGCATGGCAGCTCTGCTACCATTGGTGTGTGAGTGTGTGTGTGAATGGGTGAATGAGACACAGTGTAAAGTGCTTTGGAGAAAAGCACTATATAAGTGCAGACCATTTACCAAAATGCATAACTTTTGCTGTGGTTACGCCTGTCATCTACACTACTCTGGCATTTTCGTCCCTCGGAAACTGAGACTTTGGGAAAGGCTGAAGACCCTGTTTTAGTTTGAAAACTCTGGGGCTGTGTTTCAGTGTAAACAGATCAAAATGCAGACTTTTGAAAATGAAGGCGTAGCTGCCCACATTCACGCCCTGATTGGGTCTTCTGGATCATTGCATATCCTTCCCTGATTCATCAAGCCCCTATCAAATAACCATTACACTACCTTGGTGTGACTGCATAAGAAAATGTTTTCTGTTTAAATTTAATGATATTAGCAAGCGTTTCAACTTTTTTAAAGTCAAAACATTATAGCAATGATAAGAACTACATACCTTTGGTGATCTCCTCCTTTTTGTGTGGATAATCCTTTCCTTGCCACGGCTTCCTCCGGTGGTGGATAGTGCTCCTACATCTGTTGAGTATGTCGGCGTATTTGTTTTGACATGACTCCCAATCGTCATTTTCGACTGCCATGGCCGCATTGTAGTCACTGGTTACTTTGCGTAACAATTCCACCTCATCGTCTGTCTACAAGATGACATCCTTGCTTTTCCTCACCATCATGCTCATTGTTGTACCTGCCAGTGACTCAGCAACCAACTTATTTACACTTGTACACGCATGCCCAGTGTGCATGAATTGTCATGTGACATTTCGGTCATGTAGTGTGGACGGAGATCGTTTCTGAAATGCAGTGGAAACGCCAGTATGGACGATGAACGCTGTTTTAAAACGAAAATGCACTAGTGTAAACAGGGTTTCTGTTACTTGACTAATGGCAAAATAGAGCAATAAACTAAGGGCCATAAACTCAGCTAGTGACAAAATGTCTTAATGATATGTAACAATGTAACCATACACTTTCTAAAATAATTTAATTAGGGTTGCACAGCAATGTCGATCAACAGTGTTTAAACTTAGAAATAAATGAATGTATGTCACTTGTACCTCTATTGACCTCTAACACCATTTAGCATAATTTTTTGATTAATTAACATAAATCGTAATACATTTTTTTCTAACTGGATGAATGCTGTCACAGTTTTTTTCACAAGTAGGGTTGATACATGACAGAACCATCTATTGCAAGGAAGTGCACTTTGTAACACAAATCACTATGAAATTGAGAAAATGACATTGATTTAACATGCAATTCAGCTACACTAAAACAATATTAAGCATTGTTATAATACACTCACTGTCTACTTTATTAGAAGCATTGGTACACCTGGACATTCATGCAATTATCCAGTCTGCAATAATGTGACAGCAGTGCAATGCATAAAATCATACAGATACAGATAAACAGCTTAAGTTAATGTTTGTATTAAATATCAGAATGGGGATAAAATGTGATCTTGGTGACTTTGACTGTGTCAGATGAGTTGGTTTGAGTATTACAGAGTTTCCATAGAATGGTGTGAAAAACACAAAACATCCAATGAGTATCAGTTCTGAGGGCAGAAATGTCTAGTTTATCAGAGAGATCAGAGGAATATATTCAGACTGGTTTGAGCAAAACATGTTACACCTTGAGGTGGATGGGCTACAGCAGCAGGAGACCACACTGGGCTCCACTCCTGTCAGCCAGATCCACTGAAAATGGATATTGGAAGACTGGAAAAAGATCAGGCGATGGCAGGGATACATTATATGTGAAATACATATAGTGTAAGTGTGAGACATGACTTTTGAAAAACTGTTATAAATCAGATGAGGAAAAAATGAGTTCAAGCTTAATCCACTAATTTACAGTTCACTGGAATGCTTGAAAAATAAAATCTTCACTGAACTTAAAAGGTTGTTTATATAATTTTTTCTTGAAATAATACACTTGTAGAAAGGGGTTCCGATTATCCAAGAAGCCCTCATGAAACCCATTTTGGAAGAGTGTAGATGTAGTGTAGAGAAATATATGTCTAGGAAAGGATTATCATATTTATTTACAGAGTTGAAAAGTGTGCTGAGTGTGTATGTGTGTGCCTACCTTTGAGTGTTTGTACTGTATATTAAATAGTACTTTATTCCAAGTGTTTGTCAGAATGAATGGGGTTTACTATCATCTGACTTTCACTTTATGTATTTTCTGTGGAATACAACTAACCACATATTCTCTCTCTCTGTCTCTCTCTCTCTCTCTCTCTCTCACACACACACACACACACACACACACACACACACGCGCGCGCGCGCATGCCTGCCGAGGCCTTATTGGGAGTTTAACCTGAGCTTGTTGCTCACACACAGGCCTGGCTATCTGTAATGAAATTCCCAGTCAATGTCAGGGCACATAAAGCCAGACGGAATGAAATTCACATGCTGGAATCCCAACCTTTCATCTTAGAGCTTCACTTAAGCCTGCTGCCTTTTGTGTGTGTATGTGTGTGTGTGTGTCTTAGAAAATATGGCCTGGTTCTGGGAGGCCTGCAGGTGTTCCTCTCCTGTTATTGATGGATTTCAGCTCAGCAGGTCTCTGTGTCTCTGCATAACTGAATGCTGCTGTATAATGAAGCATTATAACCCAGGTACTTTGTTAAGAAAGCGTGTGTGTGTGTGTGTGTGTGTGTGTGTGTGTGTGTGTGTGTGTGTGTGTGTGTGGGAGAGAGAGAAAGACAAAGTGAGCGAGATAAACTGGCTTATTCAGAATGTGTTTATGTATAAGCATAAAACACACACCATGTATCATACTTTATATGTAGTATACTGTAAGTATGATTCATAGTGTAAGGAGGTTTATTGTACCATATAATACATTATATTCTATTTAAATACACTTAAAATAGTTTTCGTATGCCCCATGACAAAAGTGCACTTGTTCCCACCATAACACTATATTTTATGAACATATATTCTTTATTCTGCTTTTAGAGTAAATCAGTGCAAATATGTGGATTCCTATTGTGCTGAAATGCAAATAATTAAAAATGATCGATTTGTTTTTGCATACGTGTGTAAGATAGGGTTATGTATATATGCCTTTTGCAATGGAACTAAAAAAAAAAGCATTGCGAACCAAAAGCCTCATATGTCAGAAAGACTTCCTTCGCACATACCGGCTCTAGTGCAAACAGCTAATAAATCGTGAATCCTGTAATTGTGTGGGAGCAGTACAAAGTACTGAGCTGTAAATTTCCCATGCATTTCCATTTAGATTACGGAATATTTCATCACTATCACTGCATACAGGCGCATAGCTCTTCACTTTGCTTGACTTAAATGTACAAATGCTGCCAGGAGCTTGGTAGACATTCATCCTTTAAATGAATGCAGTTTGTTGTTGTTGCATATTTATACCACAGCGCAGTTTAACTCTCGATTCTGATAGGTCAGAAGCTGAAAATTTAATTTCTAGAATAAAGGCTTGGACATTAGTGCTGGCTTGCAAGGGCTATATTAATATGCTCATTGTGATACATTATTGTTTCTATAGCAACAGCTAATTTACAAGGATTTGTATGGTGAATGCTCAACATAACCCATCTTTCATAACACGAAAGTTGTAGTTGATGATATCAGATATAAGTTGTCTTTAACATTTTTTTTGGAAGAAGTTTCCAGTATCAGCAATTTGTAACAATCAGAGGTAAAGCTGTAAGTTTTCAGCAAGGAGGGCTTTGTGGTTTCTTGGTAATATTACAAGCTGATATTTTGATTTGTTTTGTTTTATTACCTTCAAGATAGATAAAGAAGGGGTTAGGGAATGACTGTTTATAGCTGTTATAAGCAATAATAGGAACTAGCTTTTGTCATTAGCATCCCACACCATTAATTATAAGTATATATGGTTAAAATGTGTTCTTTAATTATTGTACAATTATTTGCACTGGCAAATAGGTGTGGAATAATATTAATGTTTATTCTGGCAATTGATATGCCTCCAAGCTTGCAGTGGGAAAATTACAGTACCTATTTGGGACTATAGATGAAATTTTACTGCCCTAAAATTTAATCCCCAGTGTACCATATTCACATGATAAAGTCATTCATTCGTAAAAATGGGACAAACCCATCCCCAACTACTTTTTATTAAAGAGATCTTATTTAACTTTACAAAATCAGTGTTGTTATCAACTTTACAAGCATGTATTACTAATGACTTAAAACTCATCTACATTAAATACTAAAAATAAATGACAATAAATAGCAATACTATACTTTTTCTTATGCCTTTTCTTCTCAACTCTGGTCCAGGGGGTTTGGATCACTGCTTGTTGTGGCTCAGCTGGTTTTCAACCTGCAATCTGTTTTGCTCTCCTCATACACGTGTCACTTGTTATACTATCATCACTTTTTATGTCAAGTGACAACAGGGGCTCTGAGCTATTTGTGGATGTGTGCTGTGATTTTTAAAATTCATTTTATGTTTTATTTCATTTATTAATTATTTATCATGCATAAAATCAGCAGGCAGGTCCACACATTGTGTATCATATATTATGGAATTTCCTATGATTGCCTGTAATTTCCCGTAATTCATATATAAAAAAAAGCTAAAATAGTCTGAATATAAAGGGTTCATGTATTATTTTTTTTCCCCATGCTGAAATTAAAATGGGATAACAATGAAACAGATGTTTATTTTATTTTTGTTTTCCTGGGCAAACACTAAAATAACCCCATTAATTTATAAATAAAAAAAAAAATTCTGCAATATTATTTAAAGGATTAATTCATTTTTAATTGTTTTTGAACCCATTTCAATTGGTTTTCACATAAAAGGCAAGAAATAAATTTTTCATGAATCCAAGTAGAGAAAAATTTGTTTTTAAAATATATATGCTAAAACTGGGATTAACATATGTTGAAATACATTTTGGGTGATTTAAATATTCTTAAACTGCAGCACCTTGATTTTGTCCATTTTGTCTTCCTATACCATCCCCCTTTTCCTATTAAAAACAAACAAACATGTAGTGATGTATATCAGCAGTACATCAGGAACTAATAGCAATCTTTAACCTACACTCATCTTGCTACTAGCTACCCAGTATACACATCTGAGTCATTCAAGATTGTTTATTAATTTTAGCCTTGTAATTAATCAGAAATGATGAAAAACAGACAAAGGAGAACTACAAGATCCTATTTGTAATATTGATTGTTTTAAAGCAAAAAAAAAAAAAAAGTTTTGAATAATTCGCTTGCATGTAACCTTTTTGGTTCCTTTTGAAATGAAAAACCATGGATCACACTAGTAAAGACAAATAGATTCCGGTCTCAGCTTTTCTTGCTCTTATTCACACCAGACTTCCATCACAACCGCAACATGTGTTGTGTGTTTATGTTTCGATTTCTGGTTTGGTCCTGTTTCTGCCCACATCTTGTTGTTGGTTCCCTGGTTTCCTGTTACCCCTCATTAATTTGTGCAATCAAACCTTTTATGTTTCCCTGTGTTGCCGTATACAATATATGTTCTGCGACTTTGTCAATAGTAAATCCATCTTTGTCATTTATAGATCGTCCCTGTTTCTGTATTATGAATTACCCCAGTATCAGTGTTCTGACCCTCAGTCTGGGAGGTATTCCACAGAGTGTATTAATAAAATCCAGGTTTATTTGAAATAGTCTTCCCTTATTTAGCCTAACAGTTCACTCCAGGCTCAGTGTGTTCCATGAATAAAATCCAGTTACAATCTGTTTCCGTTAATTCAAAACAGTATTTCATGCATCTGCACACGATATGTAAGCAGTAGTGACTGTCAACTGCATATGTGGCCATATATCGGCCATTAAAAATAAGAAAAAAGGGACCTTTTTTCTCACCTGCAAGTGGAAATGTTAATTAAGCCAGAAAGATAAAAGAGCCAACAAAGTTCATATCTAAAAATAATGTTTAAACCATGATACACATTTATGTTCATGGTAGATACAACTAATAATTCTTAAAACAATACTTAATATGTCAGGCTTGGGAGAGGATGCAGTTGCAAAAATGTGCTCTTATTAAAAAGAGCAGAATATCAAACAGGTTGAAAAACATCAGGCAAAAGTAGTGCCAAAAAGCTGGATATGTTTGGCTACAAAACTAGAATCATAAAACCAGAAGGTGAGATTAATGGCAAAACTAGGATAGCAGTAACAATGAAAAGCTTGACACATCATGAGAAGGTTCACAGAATGATACTTTGCAGTTTGTGTGAGTTTGGAGTCTGTTTTTTTTTGTGTGTGTGTAGGTGGTGAATCAGATGCATTCACTCGGAAGTCGGCGGAGCTGGAGCGTGATGACTGGGAGCTGTAATCTGTAGTGGCCATGTTTTTAGGCTGAGCTGCAGTATGAGAAGTGGGGTCTGTTGCCATTTTTTACATAGAACATGCCAGAACCCCCCTCTGAAGCACTCACTCGAGGAACAGATTTTTTTCTGGGGCCTATCTTGGGCCCTAGGAGCTGGGCATTCTGGGTGAAGATTGTGGGATTTGCTACACAGGAGGGGGTTGAGAATGTCCTGTGCTGGCACCCATCATCTTTCCTCTCATTCAATTAAATACTGGCTTAGTGGTTAGCATGTTCCCCTCACACCGCCAGGGTCGGGGTTCGATTCATGCAGCTCTGTGTGTGTGGAGTTTGCATGTTCTCCCTGTGCTGCGGGGGTTTCCTCCCCCAGTCCAAAGACATGTATGGTAGGCTGATTGGTGTGTCTAAAGTGTCTGTAGTAATGTGTCATGTTGCAATGTGTGAGCTTCCTCCATCTCTGTTGTTTATTAACCATCCCTGTTTCTGTATTATGAATTACCCCAGTGTCTGACCCTCATTTATTATGAATTACCTCAGTGTTCTGACCCCCAGTCTGGGAGGTATTCCACAGAGTGTGCTAATAAAATCCAGGTTTATTTGAAATAGCATAGCCTTATTTAGCATAAAAGTTCCATGAATAAAATCCAGTTACAATCTGCTTCTGCTAATTCAAGACAATAGTTCATGCATCTGCACACAATATGTAAGCAGCAGTGACTGTCAACTGCATATGGAGCCATATGTCAGCCATTAAAACTAAGAAACAAAATGATTTTTTTTTAACACCTGCAAGTGGGAATTGCTCATTAAACTGTGATTAGTATGAAGAAAGAATAAGAAAGCAAAATCTTGCTCTTTAATTAAGCCAGAACGGTAGAACAGGCTCAATGTCTAAATATATTATTTAAACCATGTTACACATTTAAGTTCATTGTAGATAAAACTAATAATACTTAAAATACAACACTTTCTATGCTTTGTAAAAAGGAACCAATTTCTTCAGAGGAACTAACAATGGACCTGAACGAGAGGCATACCCCTCCCCCCATGTACTTATCACTACTATTAAATAACAAGACCTCAACCATTAACTAATCTTTTTCATAAAGGATTTCATTATTTTCTTAATATTTTAGTATATTTAAAATATTGGTTCACCTTATTTACTTATAAATGGCAGACAAATGCAGAGTCAAAAAACAGGCTCGGTCCTGCAATCAGCAAACAGAGTGAGGTATACAAAACTACAGTGAACCACCTGGCCCATCAGGACAAAGGCTCCCAGAATGATACAGTGCAGTTTGTATGATTTTGGAGTCTGTTTTTATAGCAAGGGTGGTGATTGGAATTGGGTGTGTTCAATCAGACGTTGGGGGAGCTGTAATCTGGAGTGGCCACATTGCAGTATGGGAAATGAAGTCTGTTGTCATGTCTAGCATAGTGATAGCCAATGATAGCTGGTTTTGATATTAAATGAGAGATAAGATCTAATATCTACCAAAAGCTTGACAATGAAACTATTAGGGGTGCACACTACATCATATAAGACAGATGCATTCATTATTATTATTTTTTTATTTCCTCAAACATGATAAAGAGAAAGTTGTAACTCTTTCGTTCAAACAAACATACAAAAACCACTAAAATTATGGTTAGGTTGTCTGTCCTTTTGTGTAATTTGTACTTGGATTGGACAATTTGTGCTTAGTATACCTACTCCAGAGGCATTTGGGACAAAAGAATGAGTAAACAATCTACCTTGTTCTCATTCATTAAACCTGCGATTGTATTTCACAAACACCTTTTTAATTACTTACGATGACGTGTTATCGCAGATGTGTCGGTGAAGACATATGGATTGCAAATCTAGATGTTTCAGTTTGTGTAATCACATGACACAACTGTCAATGATACACTGCATGAATCTACAGTCTGGGCTAGAAAGAAATCAGCCTTAGCCTCGATTTTTCATACCATTCTGTTTATTTTTCGTATGACTATTGATGATGCCGTCGCTCTTTGTTTCACAAAAATGCTAAATTTAAGACAACTTACTGGAACTGTGAAATCACACAGGCTGTACAACTATAGAGAAGGTTTGTCCACATTAGTAACTGAGCAGAGCTTAACATTAACATTAGACCAACTTGGTCTGTGTAAAGATAATGAATATTACCATAATGAACATGTCGAGCACAATTTGTTACAGATGAGTTTGCTGCTCGAGGATGCATCAATTTGGTGTGTCATGTGTGAATCACTACAGGGCAAAGATTTCTTTATTGGCATGATGTGACTCCTGCTTCTCTGAAAGCCTCAGGACATCTCACTAGCTGTATGAAGACAGTTCAGAGTACTAGGGAGAGAGGCTATAAGACAAGCCCTTTCTGTCACATTTTGTTTTTGTGGAATTTCCTCAGTCATTCTCCATTAGCAGCACTGTATGATGTAATATTTCCAGCAAAAAAGGTTAAGTTCATGTTATATAGGCTTACTGGTAAATCATGCAAGTTGGCCTTATACTTTTTTTTACCTCACTGTGTGCTTGCCAAATTATGTTCTGACACCAGCCTGAAATTATTGAATAACCCTAATAAACATATGTTCTTGATTTCAACCCCTGCACATTCAATTTTAGTCTAATCTATTGTTCATTCATTCATCTTCAGTCCATCCATCTTCTAAACCACTTATCCTCTTCAGGGTCACCGGGAAACCTGGAGCCTATCCCAGAGAGCATCGGGCACAAGGCGGGGTACACCCTGGACAGGGTGCCAATCCATCGCAGGGCACACTCATATACACATTCACACACCCATTCATACCATTCATCTTCAGAAATTTATTCTGGACTTGGTTGCAGGAACACACCCTTGATTGAATGGCAATATATCCGAGAGCACCTTGCACACACATTCACACCTAGAGGCAATTTATCATACCAATCCACTAGCATCTAAAAACCCTATGAGCATGTTTTTGGGAGGTGGGTGGAAACCAGAAAACGAGCAGGAAACCCACACTGGAAGAACAGGTGAAACTCCACATAGACCCAAGCTCAGGATCAATCTAGGTAGGCAGCAACAGTGCCCAATGTGACACTGTATCGCTAGATCACGCAGGAAACCTGGATAAATAAGGTACCACACACCTAAGTATTGATGATAAAAACCTAATAAGGATTTGCAAATAAAGATTGGACAGAGTGATACCATTATATATATATATATATATATATATATATATATATATATATATATATAGAGAGAGAGAGAGAGAGAGAGAGAGAGAGAGAGAGAGAGAGAGATACTGTATAAACTTCCTCAAAATAACCTGTTTTAATTTTCTAAAATTCTCCACAAGGAACAGGTAAGAGAAATGTCAGAAATATTACTATTTTTGTAACACTTCAGTCTTTTATCTATAGAGTCTTTTATCTATAGGCTTACCGACTTTATGACTTTACCCTCCAAGAGTTCCTACCTTTGATATTCATTTATAGTCCATTTAGAATCTGAGGGTGAGCAGTTAGTAATTTCCACAAAGATTTAGGTTTGACTTGGACCACTCACTCTGCTCCATCATTTAAAAAACGAAAACAAAAAACAACTGCATTATGTGTTCAATTAAATAGACAAGTCATTGTGCTCATTCATTTTTGGGTGGATGCTGGTATTCTGAAATTGTCAATTAATGATTTAAGGCACTATCTCCCATTAACCATTCTTTCCATATTAATAATGTTAATAGGTAAAAGAAGTAAAATACTTTTATGACAATTCCACTGAAAATGATCTGCACATAAAGTAACGTACTAGTGAGAGAGAAAAATGCATCTTACTATATTCATAAAACTAGATCTACTTCTTGTTTTTTCCTCCTATAGCAAACCTCCATTACTTCAGAACGATATCCATATACCTAGAGTATAGCTAGCTGGCTGTCATTTCAATGCCGAATTCTGCATCTAACACCATTTCCCAGAATGCACCTCCACCTACAAACATGGCCACCATGGATTTCAACTCCCATCACACAAGTTCACCTGATTACTGATCAGGACTCAATTACCACCACACATTATAATATAAGCACACTCACTCCACAAAGACTTTGAGAAGTATTCATTCTGTTTCCATAGTTAACATGCAAGTATTTTGTTCATGTTTTCTACTTTTGGTTTTGACCCATGTTTGTTTTCTCATTTTGCGATCCTTGCCTTGCTCTTTGATAACCTGTTCTTACATTTTCTGACCTTGTGCCTGTTTCTCGACTCTGACCTTTGTTATGCAATTTGTGTTTTGCAAACACTAAATATTTGGTTGCATTTTCCTTGCTTGCAATAACAGCATCATGCTTGTGACTCACTGACATCACCAAATTGTTGGTTTCTTCTTTTGTGACGCTTTTCCAGGCTTTTACCACAGCCTCTTGCCTCTTTTCTCTTTCTGTTTTGTGTTTTTTTTCCCTTCAGTCTCCTCTTCAGGAGATGAAATGTCATGTCATGTCAGGTCACATCTATGCTGAATACAGCATCAACCTCCAATTGCCAGAATGTACCTCTACCGTCACCATGGACACCATGGACTCCAACTCCCAACACACATGTTCAAGTTTACCTGATTAATGATCATAGTCACCTCGATTCAAATACCACCACACACTATATAAGCACTCGCACTGCACAAAGACTTGTGGAAGTACGCATTCTGTTTTCACATCTGACATAGCAAGCCTTTTGGTCATGTTTGCTGCTTTTGTATGCTATGTTTTGACTCGCATTGGTTTTCTTGTTTTATGATCCTTGCCTTGCTCTTTGATAATCTGTTCGTACATCGCCTGACCTCATTCCTGTTTCTCGACATTGACTTTTGTTTAGTGACTTGGATTTGCTTATATCTGCCAGTATGTTTAATAAAATGCATTCACTGCAACTGTTGCAAGCCTGACTAATCAATTTCAGTCAGAAATGGAGAAAATGCATGATTCTGGTTGAAAAATTTTATTTCTCACCATAGCAGCTGGTAGCCAATAAAATGTGATTTAACAAACTAAGATACACTTTGCTTGATATCTGTTGATTTTTTGCTTTTTTTGTGTGTGAGATACCTTAGTTAAAATAGTGAAATGGTACCTCAAAACTCTCTCTCTGTCTCTGTCTCTGTCTCTCTCTCACACACACCCACACACACACACACCTCCATTGGGAAATTTGCTTCCCTGTTTTTAAATGCTTCATAAGTAAAGCACTCTTGGGAGGATGCCTAATCAAAGAAGCAATCAAAGCATTGAGTTTAAAAAAGCATGCAGAAAAAAACGGCACTAAAGCTTATCACTCAGGACTGAACTCAGCTATTTCCGTGCTTGCTTGTGGTGACAATAAAATGGAAGACAGCCTTTAGCCCCACCTCTGGCTACTACGAGTATTGTGTCATGCCATATGGGCTCTCTAGCGCCCCCTCAGTGTTCCTGTGCTTAATAAATGATGTGCTCAGAGAAACACTGAGAAAATTCATAATCGCATATATTGATGCCATTTTAATCTACTCCCCATCCAAAGAAACCCATGTTGACCATGGGAAGGAAGTGCTCAACAGACTAAAGGACAATCAGCTCTACGTTAAATGTGAAAAGTGTAAGTTCCACATTACTCAGATATCATTCTTGGGCTATATCATTAACCCAGAAGGGGTTGTCATGGACCAGTGCAAAGTAACAGCAGTCAAAGAATGGCTGGTCCCCACTACTGTCAAGGATCTGCAACACTTCCTAAGTTTCATCAATTTCTACTGACCTTTCAATCAAGGCTTTAGCTCATGCACTAGACTGCAGACCACTATGCTGAAAAAGGATTGCAAGAAACTGAAGTGGAATCCTGAGCCAGATCAGGCCTGAAACAACTAAAGGAAGCATTTACATCAGCCCCATCCTCAGACACTGAGAGCCAACAAAACGTCTGGGTTACACATGTAACCCTGTTCCCTGAGAAGGGAACGAGACGTTGCGTTTAGTTGCGTTGCGTACATTATGGGAAGCGCCTCTCGCGCATGACCGGTATCTGAAACTTGTGTAAAATCATGCCTATTTATAGGCTTGCCATGATCAGGTGACATGGCAATTAAGTGCGTTGCGTGATATAAATATGGCACTTGTGAACCGCGCCATCAGCCTCTATTATCTGAAGCGAAGACGCAATTCACAGGCCTGCCCTGGTATGACACAGCTATGCAACATCCCATTCCCTTCTCAGGGAACAGGGTTACATGCATAACCCAGACGTTCCCTTTCAAAGGGAACTTCGACGTTGCGTTTAGCATAACACTATGGGAATGAGAATACCCACTCTGTCATACCGAGGGTATGGCCTGTTCAAAAAGACCCAAGCCTGAGGATCACTGCAAGACACTCGAGCCCGGGGTGGAATGAACATCCAGGCTGTAATAATGAATGAATATGTGTGGCGTAGACCACCCTGCAGCAGCACACACATCCTGTAAGGATACCCCTTTGGACAAAGCCTTCATGGAGGCGACCGCCCTAGTGGAATGAACCCTTATGCCCAGAGGCATAGCGAGACTGCGTGCCTCATAAGCAATCGAGATTGCTTCCACTATCCAATTAGAGATGCGCTGCTTTGACACAGCATCACCTCTACTGTCGCCGCCAAAGCAGACCAGCAGCTGCTCCAACTTATGCCACTGGCCGGAGCAGTGGACGTAAATACAGAGAGTCCTTACTGGACACAGCAGGTGCATTCTCTCTTGTTCCGGTGTGGGGAATGGAGGAGGGCAGAAAGCCTGCAACACCACAGGGTGGGCAGCCGATGTAGGCAAGTTAGGAATATAATCTGGCATAGGATACAGGAATACCTTGGCTAATCCAGGGGCAAAGTGAAGGCAGGGAGGGGCAACAGAGAGAGCTTGTAGGTCTCCTACTCGCTTGAGAGATGTCAGGGCCAGCAGAAGAGCTAACTTTAGAGTCAGAAGCTTCTCAGAGGCTGACCCTAAGGGCTCAAATGGGGTCCCTGACAGACCTTCCAGGACCACAGAAGGTCCCAGGAAGGTATGTGCGGCCTGCAGATGGGCCTCAGCCGTCTGACACCACGCATGAACCTCGAAGTTAGAGGATGTTGCTCCACAGAGGCTCCATCAACAGGGGCATGGCTGGCCGAAATGGTGGCCACATAAACCCTGATTGTAGAAGGAGCCCACCCTGCTGAGAAACATTCATGTAAGAACTCGAGGACTGTAGCTATTGTGCAGTTCACTGGGTCTAGCTCATGTTCCTCACACCACAAGACAAAAAGCTGCCACTTGAGTGCATACAATTTCCTTGTGGATGGTGCTCTAGCATTTAACATGGTCTCTACAATCTCAGTTGTGAGACCAGAATCTATGAGCTGTTGCCCCTCAGGGGCCAGACCCACAGTTTCCATAGTTCTGGCCGAGGGTGATAAATCAGCCCTCCGGCTTGAGACAGTAGATCCACTCTAAGGGCTCAAATGGGGCACCTGACAGACCTTCCAGGACCACAGAAAGTCCCAGGAAGGTATGCGCGGCCTGCAGATGGGCCTCAGCAGCCTGACACCACGCATAAACCTTGAAGTTAGAGGATGTTGCCGTACAGAGGCTCCATCAACAGGGGCGTGGCTGGCCGAAATGGCGGCCACGTAAACCCTGATTGTAGAAGGAGCCCACCCCGCTGAGAAATGTTCTTGTAAGAACTCCAGGACTGTAGCTATTGCGCAGTTCACTGGGTCTACAGTGGATCCCTGCAGATGGGAATCTCCCAAGGAATGCCATCTCGCAGGGATATTATCTCTCAGAACCATATTCGGCCTGGCCAATAAGGTGCTACTGGCAGCAGACATAGACTGTCTTGGCAAACTCTCGCTAGAACTTGTGGGAGCAGAGAGATGGGGGGAACAGCATACAGATGTGACCTCGGCCACATGTGCACCATGGCGTCCAGCCCTAATTCTGCGGGAGGAGTGAGGGTGAACCACAGCGGGCCATGGGTTGTCTCCTCGGAGGCGAACACATACAATCCCGCTTGGCCAAACCTCGCCATATGGACTCCACCACTTGTGGATGTAGCCACCCTGCTCCAGATGAGGGCCACACCAGAGACTGTGAGCTGGACAGCTGTCTAAGACCACGCTCCAGCCTGTGAGGGAGGTGTCTGTCATTACCGTCTTGCGTTAAGGAGACACCCCTAGAGTGTGACCCAAGGCTAGAAACCAGGGACACTCAAATTCTCAGAGCACGTAGGCATCGTGCGTGACACTGATTTTTCTCCGAGGTCTCATCCTTGGATGAAACCCCCAACTTCTCAGCCACGACTGAACGGTCTCCTGTGCAATAGGCCCATAAGCGCCAATATTCTCCCAAGATCCAGCTTTATCTTGCTCAGTGTTGATAGTATTGACCCTACGCATGTTGGGGATAGAAACGACATCATCGTAGTAGAATTATAACCCCTAGAAAAGTTGTCCACTGCACTGGGAAAAGCATACTTTTCTGAGCCCCAATCTCTTCATGTGGGCGAGAACAACATCTCGATGTTGAGCCGCCAGTTCCCTGGATCGTGCTAGAATTAACCAGTCGTACAGGTAGTTTAGTACACGGATGCCCTGGAGTCACAATGGAGCCAGAGTGACATCCATGCACTTTGTGATGGTGCAAGGGCATAAAGCTAGGGATATTTCTATGTGGAAATATGCACCTTTTAGATCTATCATCACAAACCAGTCCTCAAACTGAATCTGTGGAATGATAAGTTTGGGCGTCAGCATCTTGAAACTGTATGTCCGAAGAGTGCAGTTCAGATCACACAAATTTAAAATTGGCCGCATACTCCTATTTTTTGCGGACCAGGAAATAACGGCTGTAAAAACCTTCCTCCCTCAGGGAACGAGGTACATGCTCTATGGCCCCTTTGTCCAAGATGGATCTTACTTCCTGCACTAACGTCGGGCTCTGGCCTGTGCTGACTACTGTGGTGAGTACACCTCTGAACGGGGGGGGTCAAGCTATAAACTGGACCCGGTAACCCTTTTCTACCGTAGACAGAACCTATAGAGACACATTTGGCAGTAGTTTCCATGCTGCCCGATGGTCTTTTAGTGACGTTAACTATTCCACATTCTATTGGAGGGAAACATCAGATTTTCGTTGTCCTGTGACAGCTCGCTGACCAGAGAACACTGAAAACTTGGAGACCGCCTTGGCTAGGGGAGGCCCTACAGTAGCACCGGGGGCTACCTGCCCTAACCACCTCATGTCCCCTGATACATCCCTCCACAGCCCCTCAGGACCGCTCTTTTTTGCCTGCTTGGCCTTTATGACCATTCTCAGATCAGGCCTAGCAGCAGGCTGCAACTGTGGCCGCCCGGATCCCCTGGCTTTCTGCGGGGGTTGGCGGGCTGCCATTCTGGGTCTCCCTCGCACTAGTGCTGGCCTGGGCTCCACTCGTGGATGCCAGGGTGAGCTCGAGACAACAGGGAAGGAACTGGCTGAATGCCGACATATGTCGAGCTCACTCAGCAGGTCTGCTTGGTAGGCCTGCAACACTGTCATTGTCTGCAGTGACCCACAAGCAAGACAACTACTGCATAGGCCTTGCCCACCAATGCCACGGTGGCCTTACACGGTGGTTTGGATGGCAAAGCCGGCCACCCTAATTAACTGTCGTCGATGGAGAGAGGTAGCTCGCAAGTGCCTCCTCCACCTTCAGCATAGCTAAATAGCCATGCCGTTCATTCCCCACAATGGCCGAATAATCCAACATCGTGGGGTTATAAATACGGCTTATGCATGGTTATCCCCCAGAAGCCTGATATTTTGTCATGCACTTCTGGAAGAAAGGGGAGTTTCTGCAGTGTGAGGGATTTACTTTCACTGGGGAAAATTATTACTATTATTTTTGTGTTTTTTTTTCTTCACTTTTTTTTTTCCCTTTTGGCTTTCCATAGTGCAAGGAGGAGTCGCGACGTGAGCTCCAAAATCCAGCGGAGAGCCGAACCCAGAAGACAGAGCAAGAGATAGAGCAGCGCTCATCTCCGGCTCCTCTTCCAGATCCATAAGTGATCCCCCAAACCTGAGACGGCTAGCTGCCTTGACAGCAGCCGGCCCAAATCCGTGAGACTCCGAAACCCAACTCGCTTCGGCTTCCAAGAAGAGCGCGAGTCGCGAGCCGAGCTGCTTAATGTAGGCATTACCATGCACAGCCTCTCGAGGCTGCCATCGCATGCTACACTTCTAAACACTTCACCCAGAAAGTGTGCACTATTCCCCGTGATGAGACGGGAGCAAGCCGTAACACAGTTCCTGAATTCTCTCACTCATATTTTTCTGTTTCGCTCATTCCTTTTTTTTTCTTCTCTTTTTTTTTAAAGGGATAGAAAAGTTCTGAGATTTTGAGAAAAGATAGCGAGGAAATGAAGTGTCTTTTTGTTTCTTTACACAAACAACTGACATGCAGTCTTTTGCTGAAGATAATAAAGGCTGATGGCATGGTTCACAGATGCCATATTTATATCATGCGACGTGCTTAATTGCCATGTCACCTGATCATGGCAGGCCTATAAATAGGCATAATTTTACACAAGTTTCAGATACCGGTCACGCGTGAGAGTCGCTTCCCATAGTGTTATGCTAAATGCAACGTCGAAGTTCCCTTTGAAAGGGAACCCATCAAAGTCAAGGTTGATGCCTCCGATACAGTCTGCACTGTTCTTTCACAGCAATTCAGAGATAAACCAAAATTACATTCAGTCATCTTCTTCTCCAAAAGATTCATACCAGCCGAACATAACTATGACATGGGAACAGAAAACTTTTTGTGGTAAAATTGGCACTGGAAGAATGGAGACACCAAGCTACACCACAATAACTAAGTGAAGAAACCATTCTCCCTGGGTCATGCTTTGTGAGTACACTGACTTGGGATCTGGACCAGGATATTACCTTTACAAACCTCCTCCATTCTCTAAACACTTTTCCCTAAGGTAAAACTTATGTATTCTCTAACCTATGGACAAAACTCTTCACCTGGGCCCACACATCACCTGCCACTAGACACCCAGGCATCCATAAAACCAATCACTTAGTCCACAACAAATACTGGTGGCCCCACATGGTCACTGACATACACCAATTTATTTCATCCTGTACTGTGTGTGCACAATCCAAGGTCACATGAACTCTGCCCATAGAGAAGTTAATGCTGCTACCAACCCCACAACATCCATGGTCACACCTTGCTCTAGACTTCATGGCTGATCTCCCCACCTGCCAAGGGAAAACTGTCATCCTAGTGATTATCGATTTGTTTTCCAAGTCCCTCTGCTTGATACCACTGTCCAAAATACTGACAACCGTTGAAACTGCAGAACTCATGTTTAATTGAGTGTTCTGATACTTTGGCTTGCTAGAAGATATTGTAAGTGACTGAGGCTCACAACTCACCTCTCAGGTATGAAAACATTTCATGGATAAACTTGAAGTGACTGTCAGCCTCACCTCTGGCTATCATCCCCAGGCCAAAGGCCAAGTGGAATGAGCTGACCATGAAATAAGCATATTTTTCTGGGATCTATTTGTGTCTATAGTCAGGAGGATTGGGTTTGCTTCCTTCTGTGGACTGAGTATGCACATGTATGAATCATTCGGCCACCTAACTCACCCTTTTTCAGTGCATCATTGGTTACCAACCTCCCTCACTCCTGTGGGAGGCCAACCCTTCTGATTCATCATCAGTAGACGAATATTTTAGGTGGACTGAACAAGTATGGGAGGCTACTCTGTAGCATCTGTAGTCCCCTCTGAAACTATTGGAATGGCAAGGCCAATTCATTTGTTTGTGCTATACACCAAATACATTTGGGTTTGAGATCAAAAGACTGATACGAGAGTTTAGGATTTCAGCTTTTATTACCTGGTATTTATATCTAGATGTGTTAAACAACATAAAACATAGAACCTTTTGTATTAGATCACCCAATTTTTAGGTGAGCAAAAGTATAGGAACAGATAAGCCTTGAAGTAAATTAAAGTAAATGACACTTAATATTTTATTACATATCCCCTGCTTGCCATAACCGCATCAAGCTTGTGACTCACCAACATCACCAGATTGTTGGTTTCTTCTTTTGTGATGCTTTTCCAGGATTTTACCGCAGCCTCTTGCCTCTTTTCTCTTTTTGTTTTGGGGTTTTCTCCTGTCAGTCTCCTCTTCAGGAGGTGAATTGTCATGTCAGGTCACATCTATGCCAAATACAGCATCAACCTCCAATTCCCAGAATGTACCTCTACCTACACCATGGACGCATGGACTGATCATTGTCACCTCGATTCAATTAACACCACACACTATATAAGCACACTCACTGCATAAAGACTTGTGGAAGTACTCATTCAGTTCTGTTTTCACATCTGACATAGCAAGCCTTTTGGTCATGTTTGCTGCTTTTGTATGCTATGTTTTGACTCACATTGGTTTTCTTGTTTTGTGATCCTTGCCTTGCTCTTTGATAATTTGTTCGTACATTGCCTGACCTCATACCTGTTTCTCAACACTGACCTTTGTTTAGTGACTTGGATTTGTTTGTATCTGCCAGTACTTTTAATAAAATGCAACTGTTGCAAGCCTGTCACTGGCTAATAAATTTAGACACTGGCTAATAAAGTCAGAAATGGAGAAAATGCATGATTCTGGTTGAAAAAAAATATTTCTCACCATAGCAGCTGGTAGCCAATAAAATGTGATCAAACAAACTAAGATACACTTTGTTTGATGTTGATTTTTTGCTTTTTGTGTGTGAGATACCTTGGTTAAAATAGTGAAATGGTACCTCAAAACTCTCTCTCTCTCTCTCTCTCTCTCTCTCTCTCACACACACACACACACACACACACACACACTCACACATCGAGAAATTTGTTTCCCTGTTTTAAATGCTTCATATGTAAAGCACCCCTGGGAGGATGCCTAATCAAAGAAGCAATCAAAGCATTCAGTTTAAAAAAAAGCATGCAGAAAAACTCATTTCTAACCCCTCAGCATTAAAATGCTGCTTCCACAAGGAGCAGGAACGCATGCAAAAAATGATAAGAGCATTTTGCTCATTCTCGTTTTAAAATATTATTTTGCAGTGTATTGCAACTTCTGAAGAATGAAGAAATAAGGATACACATATAAAAGGATCTGATATGAATTGAGTTGTTTGAATTGATTTAACATGTTCTAGAATTTGGGATCTTCTTTGAAATGTCTAACATTTTAGTTAGAACACTAAGTAGACTTTAATTTATTTTTATATTGTATTGTTT